>NC_133143.1:16931785-17231785 GCF_048418815.1 Hemitrygon akajei | reverse complement strand
CCCTTTGCACCATTTTCTCTGAATTTGCTCCCCATTTAGAAAATAGTCTACGCTTTTATTCCTTCTACCTAAGTGCATGACCATACACTTCCCTACACTGTCTGCCATTACTTTCTCAATCTCCTACTCTGTCCATATCCTTCTTCACATTTTTGCTTCCTCAAGACTACCTGGTGCTCTACCTACCTTCGTATCATTCTCAAACCTCACCACAAAGCCTTCAATTCCATAATCCAAATCATTGACATATAACCTGAAAAGAAGTGGCCCTAAAAACCAATCCCTGTGGAACACCACGAACCACCGACAGCCAACCAGAAAAGGCCCCTTTATTCCAACTCTTTGGGTTCTGCCAGTTGGATCCATTGAAGTATCTTTCCTGTGATGCCATGGGGTGCTCTCTTGTTTAGCAGCTTCGTGTGCAGCACTTTGTCTGAGGCCTTCTGAAAATCCAAGTTAAAAAAATCTGCTAACACTTCTTTGTCTATTCTGCCATTTACTTCCTTGAAGACTTCCAATAGATTTGTCAGGGAAGGTTTTCCTGAAGGAAACTAGGTTGACTTTGGCCTATTTTCTCGTGCCTCAAGTACCCTGGCATTGTCCAATATCTGTGTACGTGATTGGTTGACATGGTTTAATTTAGGTGACCTTTTCCACTTCGGCAAGACTATTTCATATACTGTACTGACTTTCATTGCTGGTTATATAAGGAAATTCCAGAAAGACAGAGTTTGCCAACTGTGCACATGTTCAATGGGCACTGGGATAATTGGCACTGTTACTGTGAAGAGAACTATTAGAAACTTTTACCAAACATATATCAGAGACATTGAAGGCAAAAGTCATTGAGTATTGGCAGCTTTCATCGCTATACAGTGGCATTCTGAAAATACAGACGTTGACGATTAGCATCTTTATATCCAGAGAGAAGGCATTGAAAGGTAGCTAAGGGATGGTAAACATGTAGTAAATATTAAATCACAAACACGACAAATTCTGCAGATGCTGGAAATCCAGAGCAACCATATATAATGCTGGAGGAACTCAGCAGGTCAGGCAGCATCAGGCTGAGACCCTTCTTCAGGACTTCTTCAGAAACAATATCTGTCTGTTCATTTCCTACAAGGAAGAATTAAACCACAGATAGCAAAGGATGTGGAAAAACTGGAGAGGGTGCAGAGAAAACAAAAAAAGATATTAATGACGCAAGTATTTATCTATCAGGAACAGATAAGCAGAATGAGTGTTGAGAAATGAAGGCAGAGAGATGACTTTATAAGGTCAAAAATGACTAAAGGTTTTGACAGTGTGAGCACAGAGGAAATGTTTCCATTTGTAGTAAATGTATGCTACAGGCCATCACCAAGACATACAATGGGAAATTCAAAAGAAAACATAGAACCTGCTCCCAAAGGAAGGAAATAAATGAATAATGTAGATGTATTTAAGGGGAAGCTGGACACATATGACAGAGGAATACCCCATTAGATTTAGATGAGTAAAGATGAACAGAGGCTTTTGTGCAGCATAAAAGCCAGCTCAGTCTGGTTCTGCTGAATCGGATATTTCTAAGTTTATATCTTATGAAATCTTGGATTTAAGGGTGAGTTTGCTATTTTACATAGTTCCAAGTTAGTGGCTGTCTTTGCAATACACATATTGAATTTTTCATCAAAACAAATGTTACCTGTCAAAAATTACCCATAATTAACAATACATACGGTTCTATTTCTTGTGTAGTGTTGTTGAATCTGACCAAGGATGACACAATGTTTCATAACTATGGCAGTGTATGTCAAGGGGTGCATTGTGCAGGTATAGGAAAAATGATTCCTGAACCTTCGAAGTTTTCTAGTGCAGCATCATGAACACTGGAAAATGCAAGTTCTCTGATCAGAACTTTCATTTTAGCTCTAAGGCCAAACAAGTTGAAAACATTGTGCATATCGAGTGAAGATTTCAGGCATCAGCTGCCAATACATTTCCTTCAGAAGACATCTCAGAGCACAAAGTTCCTCTGCCTCTTTGTTGTTACTTCTTCTTTGTAGATTTGAACTTAAGGCACAGTAAGTACTGTCCAAGCAGCTTGGAATTAATTTTGCCATTTTTGCTTCATTGCAGGCTACTTCTTTTATGAGACATGGGTGGCTCTGAAGTAGTTAAACTGCCCTACACCAACTCTGGTTAGTCAGCCTTCATAAATTCCTGCAAATAAACCAGCAACTTTCAATTTCTGAATAGAGTTGGTCTCACTGGAGAGAGTCAGCTTTTAAGGACTTTAACCTCCCCTTCAGAATCTAATATGTTCCATTGAAAATATGGGGAGAATAAACTAGAATTAGTGTAGGATTTGTGTAAATAGGTGTTTGTGGTCAGAGTGGATTTGGTAGGCTAAAAGTCATTTTCATGTTGCATGACTCCTTGACTCAGCCATTTTCCTTTGTGCAAAGTAAAAATTCCAATCACTGGGAAGTTTTTGCCTTGATTATCATTGATTTCAGATTTACTCAGGCTGCTTGAGGGCAAATTGAAACAATTGCTGTCTATAAGTCAAAAGAATTCACTTTCCTTTAATCTCTGGAATTTAGGTGTTTCTTCCATGTTTTGAGCAAAGCAGCTAGAAAACATGGAACCAAGTGGTCCTGGTGGTCCACAACAAGACACAACTGTTTGGTCACAGCAAATTCCAGGACAAGATCTCATAATAATTCTGTGGACACCAGGAAGTGTAATGACTATCAGAGAACATTTATTCATTTCTAACTGCGAACTCTGGGTCAATATTTTATAAATATTGTACAAATATTTTACAAAATATTTTACAAAGTTTCGAGCAAGTTTTATTTTCTCTGATAGTACATACCTAGTGTGCTGGGAGTGGATGCCGAGGTAATGGTATGTTTCTTGTGTGAGATGTGGGAAAGTTGAGAGACATTCAGTCTCCCTGATAACTACATCTGCACAAAGTGCATTGAGCTTTAGCTCCTTAGAGACCATGTTAAGGAACAGGAGCTACACCTTGATGATTTTTGGCCTATAAGGGAAAATGAGGAGGTGATAGATAAGAGCTACAGGGAAGTAGTCACCCCTAGGTTACAGGATGCAGGCACCCGGGTGACTGTCAGGAGAGGGAAGGGAAATAGGCAGCCAATGCAGAGTACCCCGTGGCTGTTTGTTCTCCTCAATATTAAGTATACTTACTGCTTTGGATACTGTTGGGGAAGGGGAGGGTCAACCTACCAGGGTGAAGCCACAGCAACAAGGTCTCTGGCACTGAGTCTGGCTTTGTGGCTCAGAAAGAAAAGGAGGAGCAGAGGAGTGCAATAGTGACAGGGGATTCTGTGGATATGGAAGAGACACCCATATGGTTCGTAGCCTCCCAGATGCCAGAGTCAGGGATATCTTGGATGGGGTTCACAACATTTTAAAGGAAGTGGAGTGAACAGCCCGATGTTTTGGTCCACATTGGTACCAACAACATAGGTGGGAAAGGGGAGGAGGTCCTGAAGAGAGAATAAATGGAGTTGGACAGAAAGCTAAAGAGCAGTACCTACAGAGTAATCTCTGGATTGCTGCCTGTGTCATGTGCCACAGAAGAGAAGAATAGGATGATTTGGCAGACGAATGTGTGGCTGAGGAATGGCACAGGGATCAGAGTTTCAAATTTCTAGATTATTGGGACTTTGTCTGGGGAAGGAATTACCTGTACAAAAAGGACAGGTTATACCTGAACCTGAGGGGGCCAATATTCTCGTGGACAGGTTTTCTAGAGCTGTTGGGAGGGTTAAAACTAATCTGGCAGGTGTATAGGGCTGAGGATGGGGCAGTTGTTATACAACTAGATGCAGTGTGAGGAAGGACAGACAATTGATAGGGCAAAACTGCAGTCAATGGGATGAATTAAAATACACCAGGGGGCCAAAATCAAAAATGGTGATGAATACAGGAATGAAAGTCCTATATTTGAATGCACTCAGAATATAGGATAAGGTAGGTGATCTTGTTGCACAGATGTATATTGGCAGGTATGATGTTGTGGGCACCTCTGACTCGTGGCTGAAAGAGCTGAAAGAAGATCATAGTGGGGAGCTTAATAACTAAGGATACACCTTTTATTGAAATGACAGGGAGGTAGGCAGAGGGGGTTGGAGTGGCTCTGTTGGCAAAAGATGAAATTAAATTCTTAGAAAGAGATGACATATGATCAGAAAATGTAGAATCCTTGTGGGTAGAGTCAGGGAATAGGGGTGAAAAAGACCTTGATGGGAGTTATATACAGACCTCTGAACAGCAGTTAGGATGTGGGCTACAAATAACAACATAGAAAATCTACAGCACATTACAGGCCCTTCAGTCCACAATATTGTGCCAACCATGTAGATACTGTCTAGAATTTCCCTATTCCATAGCCCTCTATTTTTCTATTCTCCATGTATCTATCTAAGAGTCCCTTAAAATACCCTATTTTATCCGCCTCAACCACCTTCGCTGGCAGTGCATTCCATTCACACTCTCAGTATGAAATACTTACCTCTGACATCCCCTCTTGTACCTACTTCCAAGCACCTTAAAACTACGCCCCCTCATGTTAGCCATATCAGCCCTGGGAAACACCTCTGGCTATGCACATGATCAATGCCTCTCATCATCATCTCTATCATGTCACCTCCCATCCTCCATCGCTCCAAGGAGAAAAGGCCAAGTTCACTGAATCTATTCATAAAGCACACTCTCCAATCCAGGCAACATCCTTGTAAATCTCCTCTGCACTCTCTCTATGGTATCCACATCCTTCCTGTAGTGAGGCGACCAGACCAAACACAGTACTCCAAGTGAAGTCTAACTAAGGTCTTATATATAGCTGTAACATTACCTCACGGCTCTTGAACTCAGTCCCATGGTTGATGAAGGCCAACACACCATACACCTTCTTAACAATACTGTCAACCTGCACAGCAGCTTTGAGTGTCCTATGGACATGGACCCCAAGATCTCGCTGATCTTCTATACTGCCAGAAGTCTTACCATTAATATTATAGTCTGTCTTCAAATTTGACCTACTGAAATGAACCACTTCACATGAGATAGAAAAGGCATAAAAAAAGGGCAATGTTGCGATAATCATGGGGATTTCAATATGTAGGTAAATTGAGAAAATCAGGTTAATGTTGGATCCCAAGAGAAGGAATTTGTAGAATCTCTATAAAATGGCTTTCAAAGCAGCTTGTGGTTGAGCTCACTGCAGAAATGGTAATTCTGGATTGGGTGTTGTGTAATAAGCCAGATTTGATTATGAAGCTTAAGGTAAAAGAACCCTTAGGAGACAGTGATCATAATATGATAGAATTCACCCAGCACTAGCAGTGATGATGGCAGGACAGCAATGGTTTGTGTTTCTGGGAGAAATTCAGAAGGCGCAGGAAAGATACATCCCAAAGATGAAGAAGTATTCTAAAGGGAGGATGAGGCAATTGTGACTGACAAGGGAAATCAAAGACAGCATAAAAGCAAAAGAGAGCGCCTATAATATAGCAAAAATTAGTGGGAAGGCAGAGGATTGGGAAAATTTTAAAAACCAACAGAGGGCAACTAAAATGCCGTAAGGAGAGAAAAGATAAAATATGAAGGTAAGGTAGCAAATAATATAAAAGGATGCAAAAAAGTTTCTTCGGATATATAAAGAGTAAAGGAGAGACAGTGTGGATACTTAACCACAGGAAAATGACACTGGAGAGGTAGTAATGGGAGACAAAGAAATGGCAGACAAACACGAGCAGAATACCAGAAATGCGAGAGTGTCGGGGGGCAAAAGTGCTATTGCTATTACTAAGGAGAAGGTGTTTCGGAAGCTGAAAGGTCTGAAGGTAGATAAGTCACCTGGACCAGATGGTCTACACCCCAGGATTCTGAAAGAGGTAGCTGAAGAGATTGTGGAGGCATTAGTAAAAACCTTTCAAGAATCACTAGATTCTGGAATGCGTCCTGAGGACTGAAAAATTGAAAATGTCACTTCACTCTTTAAGAATGGGGGAGGCAGAAGAAAGGAAATTATAGGACAGTTGGCCCAACCTCAGTGATTGGAAAGACCTTGGAGTCTAATATTAAGGGTGAGGTTTTGGAGTATTTGGAGGCACATGATAAAATAGGCCAAAGTCAGCATGGTTTTCTAAAGGGGAAATCTTGCCTGTCAAATCTGTTGGGATTCATTGAGGAAATAACAAGCAAGACAGACAAAGGAGAATTGGTGGATGTTGTTTATCTGAGTTTTTGGAAGACCTTTGACAAGATGCTGCACATGAGACTGCTTAACAATATATGACCCCATGGTATTACAGGAAAAGTACTAGCATGGATAGAGGAACGGCTGATTGGCAGGACCTATTCTGATTGGCTGCTGGTGACTAATGGTGTGCCGCAGGGGTCGGTGTTGGGACCGTTTTTATCACATTGTATGTCAATGATTTGAATGTGGAGGGGTAGGCAGTGTTGAGGAAGCAGGGTGTCTGCAGAAGGACATAGACAGATTGGGGGAATGGGCAAAGAAGTAGCAGATAGAATATAATGTAGGGAAGTGTATGGTCATGCACTTGGGCACAAGTAATAAAGGAGTGGACTGTTTTCTGAATAGGGAGAACATTCAAAAATCAGAGGCGCAGAGGGACTTGGAGTCCTTGTACAGGATTCCCTAATGATTAACTTGCAGGTTGAGTCGGTAGTAAGGAAGGCAAATGCAATGTTAGCAATCATTTTGAGAAGACTAGAATATAAAAAAAAGGATGTAATGCTGAGGTTTATTAGGTATTGGTCAAACTGCACTTGGAGTATTGTGAGCAGTTTTGGGCCCTTGATCTAAGAAAAGATGTATTGGTGTTGGAAAGGGTCCAGGAGGTTCACAAGAATGATCCCAGGAATGAAGGGGTTAACAGATGAGGAGCATTTCATGGCTCTGGGTGTGTACTTGCTGGAGTTTAGAAGAATGGGGGGGGGGGTAGGAGAGAAGAATCCCATTGAAACTTATTGAATATTGAAAAATCTGGATAGAGTGGATGTGAAAAGGATGTTTGCTATAGTGGGGTAGTCTAGGACCAGAGGGCACAGCCTCAGAATTGAGAGATATCCATTTAGAACAGGGATGAGGGAATATTTCTTCAATCAGAAGGTGGAATCTGTGGAATTTATTGCCACTCTGTCAGGACCTTGAAGCAGGGACCCAATCGCAGACCAAGTACTGTGCGCACTGTGGTATTTCTTGAGTAGCAAATCCAGAGGGGCAACAAAGTCAGCATCAAAGTTCAGGTGGAGATCAAAAGTTCCAGAGAAATCCAAAAACCAGAATCAGGTAACAGGCAGAGTCAATATTCAGACAGAGTTCAGATACAAATGCTGGAAAGGATCAGGAAAACTCACTGGCACAATCTGGCAACAAACAGGTGAAAACGCAGGACTGAGCAATAAACAGAGAGGCAGATGAGCACAATGAGACACAGGTGGCAGAAAAACCAATAAAAATGAGAAACAGGTGAGAGGCAGAGTACAGTACTCAGTAATACAGGGGCCGGAGTAGAACAGCAGCGGGGACAGGAGCATATGGGGAATGAAAACAAACAAGAGCACATGGCAATAGAAACCCGCAGACTGACGGCTAGGGGGAAGCCCATAAAAAGGCAGAGTTCAACTGGAGGTACTGACACACTGATGGCTATGCAGACATTGGGTGTATTTAAAGCAGAGGTTGATAGGCTCTTGATTAATTAGGGCATCAAAGATTATGGGAAGAAGGCAGGATAATGGGGTTGAGAGAGATGACGGATCGACTCGGTGGACTCGGGGGGCCTAATGGCCTGATTCTGCTTCTGTGGTGTCATGGTAACAACAGGAGAATAAAAGTGGGATTACCGTTGGCTTAATGGAAAATATGTGTTTGATGTTTGTGGGCTTGGTGGGCTCGGGGTTCTGTTTCTATGATATATGACTCTCTGGGAAAGGTAGTTTAATAAATGCAGCAAGGGAGGCATTTATCTTTAGTTTCTTGCACTAAAAACAAGAGATTCCCAGCTGTCAGTTGTGCTGACTTCCAAACATTCAATTGAAATGAAATTATATATCATGAAGTGTAATCTACAGCCATCAATCTTGTGCATGTTTTCTGTTAATGATCAGAAGAAATTTCCCTCCCGCTGTTTCCTTGCTATACTAAATCGGGATGTTAAAGGGGGCAGTGTTGTGCACTTATGACAACCTGAGTGTTTCCGCTCTGATTTGAAATACACAAAACATTATACAGAATTTGATGCCAATTAGAAAAGGATGTGAACTTCCTGGTGGGGTTTTCTAACATTTAGTGTAGTTCCCCCATTTGTTAAATTCAGTTTATTCTTTCAAAACTTTAGAATTGGTCTGTTATTCCATAAGGAGAATTTAATGCTCATTTTATGATTTCAAAAAAAGTTAATGTTTTTTTAAAGAGAACAGATGTCATGGTGATAAAGGCAATTATATGCCATTGGGAACAATCTTGAAAGATTGGATCTTGATTGTCACAGTCCAATACCTGTATGGCAACAGCACAGAATAACTTTTTTCCACTAATATACTTTATTCAATATATGTATATGTATGTAGCAACTGCAACTAGGGCTTACCTTTCTGTATATTCATTGTACCTTCAATTCAATACACACTCTCACAATGTGCCAATACCATTCAGAACTTTTTATGAACCCCAGAAACTGACTTTTACTGGAAATGATAGAAGTGACACAATCGTGCCTTGGGGAATGTCCTTTCAGAGCTGGGTTAATGAACCACTTACATGAGTCAACAAGAAGGAAGTAAAGGATACAGTACATAACACATACATATCTGAGTGATTATAGCTGTTGAAGAGTGGGGTGTTTCTCATAATGTTGCATATACTAAGTCAGAGGGTAACTACAAAGTGCAGCAGTCTATGAATCAGAGTGTATAATACCATTTCTGGAGCAGCCTTGGGTGAATACTGATGCTGAAGTATGAATAATTCCTCAACACTTCCCATGCATAGTGTAAATTATGGCAGGAGCAACTTCTTTCCCACTCCTGTATCATGCCCTCAGGATCTCTCTTTTCCATCTTTTAATTTCTCTGCTTTATGCTGTACCTTGATGATATTAACAAAACTCACCACCTCATCATGTATTTTATTTATAAACATAACATTAATTCAATATTCAGCCCCCAATGTTTGAAGAGCAGAAATTTCCTTAAAATAAATAACAAGAAGGTTGAATCCATTATATTTATTCTCCAACACAAAAACAAATCCATGACTACCCTTTCTCAAGCAACAGTTGGTAACTGTCCCAGAGTGTGTGCCATCTTGATGCTGTGTATGACTTGAAGCTGAGTTTCCCTACTACACCAGTCTTTTCAAGATGCCCTCTGTTAAATTTTAGCATCATAAAAAAAATCCCACCAGCTTCACAGCAAGCCTAAAAAATGCTCCGACAACACTCTCTCCATTATCTATTAGTTTGGATTCAAACTCAAAGGTTTACTGCACTGCCACATCTACATCCAACAACTCGAGTACATTATAGAGATCTTCTGAGCAGAATTATAGAGCAGAGAAGTAGACCCTTTAATCTACCATATCCACCTGCACTCATCACCTGTACTAGTACCTGTTCCACAGCCTTTGATGCCTTGGAGATTCAACTGCCCTTCCAGAAACTGCTGAAAGTATGTGATGCTACCTACCTCCACCACCCCCTCAGGCAATGTATTCCAGATTCCAACCACCCTCTGGGTGAAGAAATTCAGATACCCTTCCTGTGTCTTACCCCTTACCCTAAGTGAATGCAGTCTGGTGATTGACTTCTGTCTGGGTAAAATTTTCCTATCTGCCCTGTTCTATGCCCCTCTTCACTCTGCCAGTCCCCATCAGGTTTCTCAGCTTCAAGGAAAACAAATGCAGCCTCTTCAGGCTCTCTTCAAAGCTGAAACATTCCATTCCAGTCCAAATCCTGGTCCATCTCTTCTGAATCCTATCCAGTACGATCACATCCTTCCCATAGTGTGGTAACCAGAACTGCATAAAGTACTCACGCTGTGGCTGAATCAAGTTTTTAAAAACTGTTGCAAGGCATCCATACACTAGCATTCTACTGTATGTAGTGTCTAACGAGGGAAAGCATCCTGTAGGCTGTTGTCGTTCATCACCATGTTTATCTGTGCTGTCAGCTTGAGAGATAGGGACATACACCAAGGTCCCTCTGTTTATTAATGTACCCTAAGAATTTAATGTCCCATCCTCATTTTCCTCATAAACCCCATCACTTCTCATTCATTGGGATTACATTGCCCATAGCCCTTCCCAACCATATTAAGCTAACGTTGAATCTAATTTGCCAACTTGCTCTGAATCCCATGAGGTCTAACACTCTGGTCCATCTTCCATGTAGTATCTTGTCAAATATGTTACTGAGATCCATGTAGATCAAATCAGCCACATGTTGCAGCTCCCACTCTACTTTTTCTAGCTCCCATCTTATTTTCCCCAATTTCAGGACATTAATTTCCAGACTACCTTTATCCTTTTCCATAATTCCCTTGAAACTCATAGAGTTAATGTCACTGTCCCCAAAGTCCTCACCAACAGATACTTCAACTGCCTGCCCAGCTTCCTTCCCTAGATTTAGATCCAGTGCAATCCCTTCTCCTGTAGAATTATCCACAGGATAATTCCTTTCAGGCTAAGCCAATTTCAGGAAGTTGAAATCTCACACTAACTTTATTGCTCTTAAACCTCTTTGATTTGCCTACATCTGCTCCTCTTACTCTGGCTGAATCTTGGGAAGCCTGTAAGATAATCCCAACAACATCATCCCACTGTTTACTTCTCATCTCTTTCAATACAGCCTCATTTGAAGAGCCGTCAACATCCCCCTTCATTCTTTCAGTGATGGTCTCCTGACAAATGCTCTTCCTGCTTTTACTTCCTATCACACCTGAAGCTTCCATGCCCTAAAATGTTGAGTTGGCAGTGGTGACCTTCTTTCAGTCATATCTCACTATTTACATTAATATCATATTCTCACACACTGATCAACATTCTTAACTTCATCCTCTTTACTTGTAAGGTTTCTTGCATTAAAATAATTACAATTTAGTCTTCAGTTCCTCTCATGTGCTTTAACACCCACACCCACATCTGTTCTGCCTCCCAGTTGACTTATTTTTTCCTCTATATTTGACTACACCTTTGCCCCAACTGCAAATCTACTCTGTGCCCCATTTCCCGCTGTATTGGTTAAACTGTCCTCAATAGCAGGTGCAAGACTCCCTGTAAACTGGACTTACATTCTTGAAGTGTAGATGTCTCATGTACTTTCCCTTGTTGAAGCTAAGGCAGGAAAGATGCTCCTTGGACACTCTGGATCAACGTGGATGCCTGTTGAAAACTCCTTTCCGTCTCTCCTTCCTATTCCCCAGAGACCGTGTTGCTTTACTCATCTTCTGCAAAATCTCTGCAAGCACCTACTATGAACTAATGCCCAGGAGCAACAAGTATGCATAAAGCTCTGTGACTCCAAAAGCTTGAAGTCAACGAGGTCCTGCCCTTGGGATATTACTTCCTGCAGATATTAGCAACATTACGGAACTCCAAAATATGCTAAATATTTGTAGAGTCATAGCAGCCACCAATAGAAATAATTAATCAACTAACGTACAAACAGTTGATGATCTTTGTAATTAAACCTTAAGTGAGAGGTCCTCCCTGCAGCAGAACACACATACAACTGTGGGGGATTAAATGAGGGTGTTATTTGTAAGTTGAGCTCCAAAACGACCACACTGACATCCAATAGCATTGCAAGTTGACTGGCTTTAAAACTCTGCCCTGCATTCCACAGGTTGTACTGTCAATGGCACTAAACTGGCATCCAGACTATTCTCATTGCTACCATCAGGAGGGAGGTAGTACTGAAGACACACTCAGCGACTCAAGAACAGTTTCTTTCCACTGCTATCCAATTTCTGAATGAACATTGAACCTACGAACCCAACCTCACTGCTTTTTTATTGTTATTTTTGCACTACTTATTTAATTAAACTATTTTATATATACACAAGAACATCTGCAGATGCTGGAAATCCAAACAATGCACACAAAATGCTGGAGGAACTCAGCAGGTCAGGCAGCATCTATGGAAAAGAGTAGAGTTGATGTTTCAAGCCAAGACACTTCATCAATCCTGTTTTAACATTGACTGTTTACTCTTTTCCATTGATGCTGCCTGGCCTGCATTTTTAATATATTCTATATATATTTACTATAATTCACATTTTTTCTCTAGTACTATGTATTACATTGTATTTCTGCCACAAAGGCAACAAATTACATGGCATATACTGGTGCTATTAAACCTAATTCTGATTCCAGAGCAACTTGCAACCTAACTGTCTGTGCATGCATCAGATATCCCATTGGATCTAACTCTGCACCTATGGTCTTTGTCACATTTATCACAAGAATTTAAGTGACTTCCAGTTTGGCAATCGAAGTTCAAGCAAGGTCACGAGATTATGAATAATTCATACTAATGATGGTGTATGTGATTATGTGTATATGATGCATTTTTGCATCGTGTATTTGCCTTTTATTATAGTTCCCTTATCTCTTTTCCCATTGACTTAAGTCTAGCACATTTTCATTAGCTCACTCTGCAGGTGCACTAGGTAATGTCTAACGATTTTGTAATTTGCTGGTTGAAGTGCTTTGTAGAATATAAATTTTATAGTATTATAGATTTCCATCAAACTGGATTCAAACTGAACAGTGGCACTTATTATCATTGATAAGTGGTGTAACCATCACTGAAAATGATTATAGTTACGACAGTGGTTGTTATCAGCGTTCCAATCATTATCTAGTGGGGACTATATATTTATTGAAATACAGCGCAGAATAGGCCATTCTGGCCCTCTAAACTGAGCAATCCCCAATTTAATCCTATCCTAATCATGTGATGATTTACAATGACCTATTACCCTACCAACCAGTAGAGCTTTGGACTGTGAGAGGAAATTGGAGCACCTGGTGGAAACCCATGCAATTACAGGGAGAACGTACAAACTTCTTACAGGCAGCTGCAAGAATTGAACCCTTGTCCCCTGCACTGTAAAGTGTTGTGCTAACCTCTACACTACCGTAGCACTCATTAATGTCCAGTCACTCTCCGCTGTTAATAACAACAATCAAACATTGAAAGGCAAATGAAATTCTAATTCTAAATTCATCCAACGAGAACTGCACGATAAAAGTTCTACATTAAATCTGCTCACTTTTTAATATATTCAAAGTGACTTCTTACATCCCCCACACTCTTGTTCATCAAAACTCCAATTAAGCTTTCAATGATTCTCATCTTATTTTTCAACAATGAATAAAGACAGATAAAATTTAAAAATGTTGTAATGTATTACTTGAACTGACCAATTAAATTGGCTGATGGGTAATGCTTTTAACTCCACATGTGAAATTAGACATATTCTCCAGAGATGCAATCAGTCTTGATAGCATCAATATGTGCTTTTGACCATGACCGACTTTAAACAACATATGGTATAAATATTTAGTGGCCTCAGATGAAAGATATGATGTGGTTATGATGTTGGATCCATTGATAGCAGATTAAAACCTGGGCCTGAAGTGTAAATCTTCATGACTTTAAATTACATAGTTACACAGGGAGAGATTTTGAATAATCCTCAGAAACAGGAATATGGATCATTGTGGCCAGTTAATGTATCACAGGCAACATGCTTAATGGGTGCAGCCTACACTTTAAAGTGATTGCCACTTAGAGCCAGTGCTTCTCATTCTGTTCATGAATGCATTTATCAGCAGGCTCTAATGTCACAATGCCTGGAGCTATTAAAAGGCGGCCCAAGCCTCTTAAAGGAGACATGCACTAAGGTGGGAATTTGTTTTCTAAAGTTATCTGGTCTGTGATTCAATGAGAAATGCCAAAAATATGACAGAGCAAGTTGAGGGTTTGTAGACACTGTACAGCAGAAAGAGAGAAGCTCTGTATCTGCAGAGGTGGATTGCTGTGTGAATGGTGGGATGTCTTCTAGGTGTGCGTAGTGGTGGCAAAAGGAACAAGTGAAGATGGAGGGACATGTCATTACTGTTACTTCAAGAATATGATTGGCATCAGCAAGAGGTTAACGATCCCAGCAACAATCAAGTGCGCCATAAGCCCCGATCTCTGTACATCTGCCGATCATTTCCACCATTCAACACTGAGCTCTGTGATTCATTTATTTCACCTTATATATCTGACACAGTCACAAGCCTAGTAACCACAGCTCAGAGTTCACACACTCAACAATTATCAAAGCAAAGTGCAGGCCATCCATTGATATGCTTCCCTCTTCCTTGCGGGAGCAGGTGCTGCAGAATGAACCAGCTGTTCCTCCAGCATTTTGGTTTTCTTTTGCTTCAGATACCACTTCCTTGGGATCTTTTGTTCCAGGTCCTAGCATCTGCAGTCTCATCTGCCTCCCTGTGATGTTCCCGTTTCAGCCCTTTCCCCACTCTATTTTTAGTCCTAGTGCTCATCCTCTCAATCCCCATCCTTCAATTCCCTCAGCATTACAAACTGTAGCTGGTGTAGGAAGGCACATCCCAAATATATCCTTTTTGCTTTTAAGGTCCCTTCGAAGTGGCACCTTCCCAATCAACAGCGGAAAATGAAGAATTTATTTCACTGAAAATAAAGAGGCTCAATATTCCGCCATCAGGTCAAACAATTGCAGGTAGGTGAGACAAGACACCTACAAATGGTAGGGCACTATGGGTGAAGGTTATGGTTTGGTAGGAGCTCAGGTGGGGGAAATAGATATTTCATATGCCTGTTATCACTCAGTAAGGTTGCACACTAGTTCTGTTGCAGAGACTGAGCTGAGTGCTTTGTTAGGGCCTGATGAATGTGTCCAGCCGATGCTTGGTGAGCAAGAAACCCTGACACAATGACTTTAAGTAATGCCGAGGAGGATGGAAGACCATCCATCGGGCACAAGACTTGGCATGGAGCGGGCAGTCCATCCTTTCCAATGTGGATACCTTCATCAACACTCCAGAGGAATCAAACTTTATACAATTTCTAGCATTGCAGTTTCCATGCAGTACAGAATTGGAGAGCCACTATCCTGGTTCTGGGTACCAGTGTTCAGGACATCATAGTATCCATCATATTGTTCTCCAGGTCCTTGAGAGAGTAACCTTGACACTATAGAGCAGAGACCAGAAGACTGCACATCTGTCATTCAATCATAGACCCCACCCACCACAGGCATTCTCTCTTCCTCCCTCTCACATCAGGCAGAAGATACAAAAACCTGAAAGCACACACTGGCAGGCACAAGGACAGCTTCTTTCCTGCTTTTAAAAGAGTATTGAACAGTCACCTAACACATGACTCCCGATCTTACAATCTAACTCATTATGTATGGCCTTGCACCTTACATACACTGCACCTTCTCTGTAACTGCAACACTTAGTTATGCATCTTGTTATTGTTCTCCCTTCTGCTAGCTCAAAGCACTTTCGTAATGAAATTATGTGCACAGCTGGCATCCACTACAAAGTACCTCAGTGCATGTGATAATCATAAACCATTTTACCAATTTACCAATCAGTATCCCTGCATATTCCAACCAGTCCAAGCTCCTGCCATCGAGGTTCAGTCTGAAGCTGGGCTATCTAGGTCTAGAACAGCTTAAATTCACCTTCCTGGGCCATCTACAAGCAGCTCACTTGAGAACAAGTCCTCTTATGCACCCATGTCATGGCTTCAGGGGAAGAATCTCAAAGGAGCATCAGCTTAGGCAAAGATGCATAGAAGATATACACCAAAGGAAAACATGTACAGGTGTTTCCCCCCTTTACAAAGGTAGAGCGTTCCTATGAAACCTTCCTTAAGCCAAAATGGCGTAAAGCGAAGAACCATTAATTTATGTGGGAAACATTTTCGTAAAAGCAAAAATCCTCTTTGTAACGCGAAAACAGGTTACTAAGGTAGGTCTTTTGTAAAAGCGAAGTGGCATAAAGCAAACATTCGTAAAGCGGGGGACACCTGTATTGTTTGTATTATGTCACGTTTCAGCTTATAAATCAACCACATGGTGATTTTTTCTCACTTCCATTTTTTTTACAAGGCAGGGGTAGGCCATTCAGCTCATCAAGTCTGTGTTGTCTTTCAGAGCACAGCTGCAAGGGTGGTTCACCACTGCAATATCTTTCCCTCATCACCATCAGTTACCCCACTCTTCCTGATCCACCTACACTAGGGGTAATTTAGAGCAACCTATCAGCATTTTTGGAAAGTTTGGTGGAAACTGGAATGCCTAGGAGAGTTCCTGCTTGAGTGAGTGGAATCAATTTTAGTCCATAAAGCAGTCTTCCCTGGTGTAAAGAACATGAGCCTTTGGCCAACAGGTCTATGGTGAAACTTCGGGATATTGATAGCTCCCAGAAATCTCATGCTGTCTTCCATATAAACCAATCACCATGCCTCGCTATTCTCTTCTGCCCATGTTCTTATCTTTCTTTCCCTACAAGCATTTATGTTGTACACTTCTTGTGACATCTGGACTTTGTGTAGGCAGAAGGGATTAGTTTAGTTGGCCATTTGATGACTCATTTATTTGGTTCAGAACAACATTGTGGGCTGAAGGACAGTTCATTCTGCTGTACTGTCCTATATTCTATGATCCACATTCTCACCACTCTTTGCTTAAACCTAAATCCCAATTAGATTTTGTAATAAACATTGTTTATTTATGCTCCCTGAGTGTAGTCTTCCCAGAAGAGGAAGTACTTTCTCTTGGTCTACCTGATACTGTAGATTGAGCAAGTTGCGTGCAAGCTAAATATAATTTCCCTTATCTTCATTTCTTCCCTTCAGAAATGAACCCTTGTCTTCTGTATGCATTGCTATAGGCTCATTCATCCACGTGGCTGAACAAAGTAATTTGAATATCTTATGAAGACCTAATTCTGTCTGAGGATTAATAAACAGACATAGACTCGGTTTAATGAGAGCCAAGCTCCAGCTACAAAGACTGACCCGATGTTGACTTCAGAGTTTTTCCACATTATTATCTATATATCGCTGTAAAGAGCTATTTGGCAGCAAAATGAGCGATTTATAGATAATAACTACATACTACAAAATGCTATCTTCCAGTTAAAGAGAAATTTATTCTTTCTCAGACAGTGTCTCCAAATGGAGAATGACTTGTTTCCAATCCAAGTCTGTGGTATTAGTTGATCAGGCCAATATAAGGCCACCAGACTCTAGCAGTCGGTGCCTGACAGAGTTTGGGAGGTATTTCTCAACATACACGTGACAAAGACACTCAGGGCTGTCAGTGCTTCCCAAATTCTCCTTTTCAAATTTGAGGGGTCACGAACAAGGCACCCGACCATGCAGCCTCTGGGGTTTAGACACTCCAATTCTGTGGATTACGGATTGCTGTCATAGTCCCTTTAAAGATTCTGGTCCACTCCACTAATTGAGGTCATGTTTTGGAACCAAGATTTGGATATTTGAGGAGTGCCTGAACACAGATTATGGGCTGGGTTGGAGGTCCTCAGCTGGCCAGATGGTGGTATGGCAGCGATGGTGAACTCCTTCATCAACACGTCTGCCTTCAATGAGAGGTGGCTCCTGACAAATGCAAATAGTCTGTGCTTTCCAGGGCCTTGTTGTAGGTCTTTACTGTTGGGGATAAGTTGGCATAGGATCTTTCTTTGTTTATTTTTATATATTATTGTAAAATAAATCCATCAACAGAAGTCGCTTATCTGCTCTACATCCCGTAACTGTTCATATCTGAGAATTTGGGTTCTGAGTTATAAATAGCTTTGTTCAGTCAGAAGCTGCTGCTGCAGTCTCTGAAGGTACTGCACCTGGGAGGTGATATATATTCATCCACCTGAGTGCTTTGTAGAGTCATATTACTCTGCTATGGTGGCTGGTTTTCCTTTCCTGTTTTGGGATTAGCCATACTCCAGACTGTGGATTGTATTATAGAATGTCATTGTTATGCCACCAGTTAGGTTGGGTGTGAACTGTCTGCAGCCTGAAGCAGGTTCATTTAAACCTTCCTTACTATCTCAGCTAGTCACTATTTGAAGGTTATCGAGCTGCAGTAAAGGAGGACAAGTCACGGGCAGTCTTTGAATGGTAGGAGCTTTATTCATTTTTTTTCCTTTGATTTTTGCTGTTACCAAGGTGACAGGGATGATCAGACCCTCACTGAAGCAACAAAGACATATTACACAGTTCTGGTGATGGAGGAGTGCACCATTCTATAAAACTGCAATATAACAGGTAAAAATGTTTCATTCTTATTAGACTTTCTGTGAACATTAAAGATATAAATTGCTTTCAGAACAGACTTTAACCCAGAAAAGGAAGAAAAGGAACAAAACCAGTGTTGTCTTGCCTTTAAACATTGCTAGATGAGACAAGTCAAAATGTACTCTGGAAGAGTCTGTAACATCAGTTTATTTCAAACAAGATATCTGCAAATATCAAAGCACCTTTCATAAAATATATCTTGATGCAGGATGGGCATCTTGTTGTCATTATTATTGCATTAAAATGCTGGCACAGACCTAAAGGAAATGATGCAGTTGAAAGATTCAGAGCATTTCAAAAAACATCGAAGCATCAGGATGTTGTAGGCTGTTGCACATGCACCTCTTAAAATAATTCCCATTTGACTTGAACCTGAAAATGAACAATGCTTCCCTCTAGGCAATAATGCTGGATTTTAGCATTGATACTTTTTTTTTATTGTGTTTTAAAAGCTCAATAAGAAATGACACTACTGAAAGCCTTAACCTCTTTTCATCCACCCAAACTGGCTTGATAAAGGAACTGTCTGGTGAATATTGGGAATCCCCATATTAGGGAAGGGTGCAGAGTTAAGAAAATACAGATGGAGAATTGCAAAAGTGTATCAAATGTCAGTTTATTTTTATTGATTCATTATAAAAATCTATATGATAGATGCCTCTGAATGTTCTATAACACTATATTCATTGGAAGTATGAATTGCAGGAAGCAACTGTGTTAAAAAGTACATTTTTAAATACATTAAGTTAAAAAGGTTTCCGCACCTTAAAGAGGTGCGTAAGTGTGTGTCAAGTATTGCTAAGCAGTCTCTGTCATTGTGCTTAGCAAAAAGTCTTTTAACCCGTGATGTAATGTGAGAAGGTCTTCTAAAGTTTTCAGGTAGAATTGAGGCCACCAGACTACTTTAGCTTAAGGACCATCAATCATGTATATAGAGCAAGGAGACATCAGTAAAACAAAAGGTCTTTTACATACCCGATTCATTTTAGAAGTCTTTGGTGACTAGCTCTAATAAGTTACAAGGATGATCTTTCTTTACTGAAAAAGACAACAGGCATTTTACTATCAACTCAAATGACAGAAGAAGAATCACAAGGATGTGTCACACAGCATAAAACATCTTATGCTGTTTATGGGTGGTCGGGTACTCTCCAATCTGATGGTCTGAATATCGATTTCTCCTTCTGGTGAACAAAATGCCCACCCGCCCCATTCCCCATTCTGATTTTTTACTTCTTCTCAACTGCCTATTACTCCCCCCGTGTCCCCTCTTCCTTCCCTTTCCCCATTTGTCCATTCTCCTTTCCTCTCAGATTCTTTCTTCTCCAGTCCTTGACCTTTCCCACCCACCTGGCTTCATCTATCACCTTCCAGCCAGCCTCTTTCCCCTCCCCTCACCAATTAATTCAGGCATCTCCCCCTGCCTTCTCTCTCAGTCCTGAAGAAGGGTCTTTGCCCAAAATTTCGACTGTTTACTCTTTTTTCATAGATGCTACCTAGCCTGCTGAGTTCCTCCAGCATTTTGTGTGTGTTCCTTTTTCCAATATTTTGGATTCCGAGTTCTTTGACACCAGTTACTGTCAGCAGCTCCAGTTAGAGAAATTAGCAAGGTTATTTCCAATAAAGGCATTATTTATTACAATTATTCATATATCATATATATGAATGGGTTATTTTCTGATTGCAGTCATTATACAGGATATGTTCTGATTATAAAAACAATTCTACACTGCTCCAACACTTTTTATCAATGATTTTCAAAAATATCACTGCCCAAGGATTGATGGTATTTCACTGTGACTCATCATGCTTATTATTATGCGTAACACATTCATTCGAAGCAAATGTTTACACATTCATTTTCTAATGAAGGGCTAATATCAGAAATGGCAATCAACAGTCAATCAAGAATTAGGACTTTAATGCAGAATAAAAGCCCACCTTCTTAGAACCTTCATGAACTGGATTTAGATCTGCTGGATAAAATAAACATTAAAACATTATCAATATAAAAAAATTCCTTCATCCACAATAAATATTGTAATCTATGTAAATCAGTTGGTAGTGGTATGCTTTAATGAGCAATTTAGAATGCTCCTTTGTACTTATCCATCCTTTGAATGAGAGCCACTCAGATTGCAGGTACAACTGTCATTTTTCATCTTCCTTTAAAATATAGACATTGCACATGTTATACTTTGTAACTTCAAAACATTAAACTAATTCAAAGCAAGATGTAGGTGCCAATTGGTGCCAATTTTGCAAAGCATAACAGCTGTAACCATCTGGCATTGTGATAGGTTGCACGTGATTTACATGTGTACAGGGCATTGCTGTTCTCCAGGGTTATTATTTGGGCAACAGGGTAAAAGACACTGCACCCCTTGCACTCATGAATGAGAGGCTTTGCGTCTGTTTTAGCATCCCACTCCAAATTTAGCCTGCACTGATCTGAAGAGGCACAGCATGTCCCCTTTCTACTCACCCTCTTCTTGCCTGACTGAAGCTTATTAATGCAATTGCTTGCCTGAAAACTTGACTAGGAGTTGATTAGGGTAATCCTTCCCCTTGGGATTCTCTAAAATACCCAAGGATTGCTCCCTGCACCCACCTTCTCATGTCCTTCATTGCTCGAGGTGAGTGCAAGATTAATGAATGTGAAGTTGGGTGGGCTGTTTCAGGCATTAGCAGCTTATCACTTACTATGGCACAGAACAATTTCCGTTCTTATTTTCCTGCAGCCTGGCAACTTATTCTTTCTTCTCCGTGCCTCACAATGCTCCGTTGGTATCTCTTCTTACACTACAGAGCATTCCTCTCCTTTTCCTCGGCCTTCATGGTGATGGCAAACTGACACATGGCCTTCACCCCAGAGGCTCTCCCACTCCTCGTCCATGTCGTGACAGAACATCCACGTCAATGTTCCAGCTCCCCGGCCAGTACTTCAGGCTGAAATCATAGGCGGACAACGCTGCCAATCTCGGATGGCCCATGGCATCCATTTTCACCGAGGTTGTGATATGAGTTAGGGGGTTGTTGTCTGTCCTCACCTCAAACTTGGCCCCGTAGAGAGAGTCACTCAGCTTATCCATCACCACCCATTTCAACTTCAGTAAGTCCAACTTGTGCGTGGGATAATTTCTCTCGGAGGGCGAAAAAACTCCAGCTGACAAATGCCACAGGTCTCAACCTGGTGCCCTGATCCTGATACAGGACCCTTTCGGCTGGCATCTGTGTGCAGTACACACGGCAATCTGGATTCCGCAAAAACCAGCACAGACGCCTGGGTCAGCAACTCCTTCAGTGACTGAAAAGCCTCCTCACATTTCACATCCCACCTCTGTCCAAAGGGCTCCGACAGGTTTAGATATCCTATCCTTTCTCCCCCTCCCTCTCTTCCCCAAGGAAGGATAACCACACAGAAGTGGATTCAAGGGGTGTCTAACTTTGGCGTAGCCCTTCACGAATCTCTGATAATAACCACAGAACCCCAGGAATGAACACAGAATGCTACAGTCTGGGGCCTTTGGCAGACCTGGCACTTGTCCAGGGACGTTTCTAACTCTTTAGCTCCCAGGTGCCCGTGCACCTGCAATAGCCTCGCTTCATATTCTTCCAAGGCAGAGCCAATTACTAGGAGATCATCCAAACACACCAAGACTCCAAACAAGTTCATGTCCCCCCATCGTCTTCTCCATGCCCTGCTGGAAGGTGGCAAGGGCTCCTGATATGCCCTGGAGCATCTTTTTAGACTGGAAGAATCCCATGAGACTTATAACTGCCATCTTCTCTTTGTTGGCCTCACTCATCAGGATCTGGTAATATCCACTCCTCAAAACGAGCACACTAAACGACTTCATACCACTCAGACAGGCCGGCACGTCTTCGACCCTGGGACTGCATACTGGTCAGGACCTATAGTCCACACACATGCGTACCTTCGCGTACTTCTTCCGGGCCACAACTATTGGGGATGCATAGGGGCTTCGAGACTCAGCGATGATCCCAGTTTCCTTCAACTTACACAAATGCTGCCGTGCATCTTCCACATCTGCAGAGGCCAGTCGCCGCGACCTCTCCCCAAAGGGGGTGGCCTCAGCAGTCAACTTTTCCCCCTCATGGTATTCCAGAGTGTCCACTAAGAGGGCTTCTCTCTCAGACACTCCGGAAAATCTTAGAGTCCCCATCACTCACGCTACTTCCCCGGGCCTTCGACTGGGTGAACCACACAGCCCTAGCCCAATGCTGCCACACACGTTCTCAAAATCATCTCGAAATACTGGGTGCACAGGCAATGTCCCCGAACAGCTGTCACCCACAGTCTTCTTGCAGGCCCCCATGAGAATCTGCACAAGTGGGGGTTTGGTCCCCTTCAGAATCAAAACACTGCCCGTCTCAACAGAGTCCAGACACACCAGCACTAACAATTCAAGAACCTCAAACACCCACACGTCGGCCTCTGTGAACTCCAGTTTCACTGACCAATAACCGTCGTCTGGATAATCACCCGCAGTGATACCCCAGATCTCCAGTGCCCTCAATGGTGTCAAGGGTAAATGCTTCGGATACCGGTTGTAAAACGTACAGCACAGTAAATTGACCTGCGACCCAGTGTCGCATATGGCTTTAGCATAGCTTCCATCTATCTGTAACGACACACTGGAGCGTGGTCTCACTAAGCCTTCAGGAATAGGGTCTTTTTCTTTCAGGAGTTCCTTGGTACATTGCTGGGAACGTGTTCCCCAGAGACACCAGGCTGTTCTCCCACTGGGTCTCCTCTAGGTTTCCCGACACCTCTCTGATCAGCTGAACAAATGAGGGAGAGGTTACCTGATCCACCTCAGCCGTCTGACTGACACCTGCCCCCCCCACCCCCCCAAGTGCCAGAAACAAGTTTGCTGTCTCTCTAGCTGAAAAGGATACGCTGAAAGCTTTTCCCCATTCTCCTGACTCATGTTTTGAAACCCCGCCCTGAGCTGCATTTTGCTTCCAGTCGAACCAAACGTATTGTCCGGTGCTTGCAGATAACTGGCAGCTGTCACTACAGGGTAATTGAACCTGACAATTCTAACAACGTCAGCAGCCCGCCTATTCAAACTTTCAACCAATCTCTCGCCTTCCCTCAACCAAGCACTGCCACTCATCAAACAACTGAGAGGTCTGTTCCACCCACGTCTCCTCCTCCTCCTCCCCTTTAGGGGTGGTCATTATTCCAGAGGACAGACGGAGCCTGCCATAGCTGGAACATTTATTCCGCAGAGAAACAAGGGCGGATACTACCTCAGAATTCTTTCTCTTCTCTGGACAAATTAGATATTCCAAATTCGACCACTCTTTTCCCTCACTCCTAACAGTATGGACAGCCTCACCTGGGGCTCCAATAGACACTGGCAGTCCCACCGCCATTACGTCAGCGCTAGTCTGAACTAGAACAAGGACTGAACCCGCCATTTTATCAAAGCACCACGCTTTCAACTTTGCCACCAGCTTTAACCATACTCAAAAATCGAACTAGCAATTCATCCGGGGTACGAATATCCACCCCACTCAACCTGTTACTAACCACAATCCCACAGATGCACACCAGCACTGATTTAAACAGGGCAATCACACAGCATCCCACGGAATCAAATCCACGGGCGAGCCCCCACAAACTCTCGTTTTGCTTAGTGGCATGATCTCGGGGGTGATAACCCCCTGCCTGGCCAAACTTTAGAACTCTCATTTGGGGGATGCTGCGCGATGTGTCCCCTTTCAAATCAATACCCACAAATAACAAACACAGTATGCGGTCAAACGATTAAGATTTTATAACTCTTACTTTGACTATGGGTTAGTAGAGAAACAAAATATAAAATAAAAGGCGCCAAAAATCTTATTAAACAGTCTGTGCACAAATCGTTGGAGCTCACGGTTTCCCCTTCGCTGATCCTCCTTCGATCGTCATCGACTGCCGGACTCCCGCCCGGAGCCCGGAGGGTCGGGCAGCGCACTGACTTGTTCAAGTCATGTCTCCTCTCTTCATTCCCCTTGCACCTTCTGGCAAAAGCCCGCAAAACCAACAGCTTTCAGACAAACAAGAAAGAATAACGTCACCCCCACTGGATAAAGTCCCGTTATCACTAGTCATAACCCAAACATTGCAGCTACAGAGAAACCATTACATCAGCAGTTAACACTACAGAGAAGCCATTACATACATCTTTAGAAAGAGGTCGCAAATAGTAGTCAAGATTTGGTGTTGAGATTGCAAAGGGAGCTGGTAAGGGCATGTAATAAGGGTAATGACATAATGGTAATGGGGACTTTAATATGTAAGGGGATTGGGAAAATCAGATTGGTGTCGGATCACAAGAGAGGGAATTTGTTGAATACCTACGAGATGGCTGTTTAGAGCACCTTATGCTTGAGCCTACTTGGGGAAAGGCTATCTTAGATTGGCTGTTGTGTAATAACCCAGATCTTATCAGGGAGCTTAACATAAAGGAACCCTCAAGAGGCAGTGTTCATAATATAATTGAATTCATACTGCAATTTGAGAGGGAGAAACGTAAATCAGATCACAATGGAATAAAGGGAATTATAGAGGCATGAGAGAGGAGCTTGCCCAGATGGATTGGAGAAGGATACAGGTGGGGATGATGGCAGAGCAGAGATGGCTGAAGTTTCTGGAAATAGTTAACAAGGCACAGGATAGATATATTCCACAGAGAAGAAATTCTCAAATGGCAGGGCTAGGCAACTGTAACTGACAAAGGAAGTTAAGGACTGCATAAATGTCAAGGAAAAAGCATATAAGGTAGCAGAAGTGAGTGATGATTAGGAAGTTTTTAAAATCCAACAAAAGGCAACTAAAAAAACCTATTAAGAAAGGAAAAGATGAAATATGAAGGCAGACTAGTGAATAGTATAAAACAGGATCCCAAAAGATTTTTCAGTTATATAAGAGTAAAAAGGAGGCGAGAGTTGATATTGGATCATTGGAAAATGATGCTGGTGAGGTAGGAATAGGGGGCCAAACAAATGTCAAATTAATTTAATAGGTACTTTGCATTTGTCTTCACTGTGGAAGACACTAGCAATGTGCCAGAGGTCCATGAGTGTCAGGGAGCAGAAGTGAGTGCCATTGTTATTACAATGGAAAAAGTGCTAGGCAAACTCAAAGGTCTTAAGGTGGATGAGTCACCTGGGTCAGATGGACTAAATCCCAG
This sequence comes from Hemitrygon akajei, assembly GCF_048418815.1. NCBI lineage: Eukaryota > Metazoa > Chordata > Chondrichthyes > Myliobatiformes > Dasyatidae > Hemitrygon > Hemitrygon akajei. The sequence continues at coordinate 17,206,158 of NC_133143.1, read as the reverse complement.
AATCCTCAGAGAGGTTGCTGAAGAGATAACAGATGCATTGGTCGTGATCTTTCAAGAATCACTTGATTCTGGCATGGCCCCAGAGGACTGGAAGATCGCAAATGTCACTCCACTATTTAAGAAGAGAGGAAGGCAAAAGAAAGGAAATTATAAGCCAGTTGGCCTAACCTCAGTAGTTGGGAATGTGTTAGAGTCTATTATTAAGGATGATGTTTCAGAGTACTTGGAGACTAATGATAAAAGTCAGCATGGTTTCCATGAAGGTAAATCTTGCCTGCCAAATTTGTTCGAGTTCTTCGAGGAAGTAACAAGCAGGGTGAACAAAGGACAGGCAGTAGATGTAATTTGGATTTTCAGAAGGCATTTGATAAGGTACTTCACATGAGGCTGCTTAACAAGATGAAATCCCGAGGTGTTACAGGAAGATACTGATATGGGTAGTGGAATGGCTGACAGGCAGGAGGCAGCAAGTAGGAATAAATGTTGGCTGCTGGTGACTATTGGTGTTCCTCAAGGGTCAGTATTAGGACCGCTGCTTTTCACATTGTTTTTCAGTGACTTGGAAAATGGAATTGATGGCTTTGTGGCAAAATTTGAGGATTATACAAAAACAGGTGGAAGGGTAGGTAGTGCTGTGGAAGCAATGCAATGATTCAATATCAAGTTTTGGGCCCCCTATATCAGAAAGAATGTGTTGTCATTGGAGAGAGTCCAGAGGAGGTTCACATGGATGATTCCAGGAATGCACGGGTAATATATGAGGACCATTTGGCAGCTTTGGGACACACTGGAGTTTAGAAGAATGCATGAGCATCTCATTGAAACGTACTGAATGTTGAAAGGTCTAGACAGGGCGGATGTGGAGAGGATATTTCCTATGGTGGGGGTATTCAGAACTCGAGGGCACAGCCTCAAAACTGAAGGGGCATTCTTTAGAACAGAGGTAAGGAGGAATTTTTTTTTAGCCAGAGTAGTAAATCTGTGGAATGCTCTAGCTCAGACTGCCGTGGATGCCCAGTCTGTGCATATGCTTGAGGCAGAAGTTGATCGTTTCCTGATCAGGATATGGAGAGAAGTAAGGTGTATTGGGTTGAGTGGCGTTTGGCATCAGCCATGATGGAATGGCAGAGTAGACTTGATGGGACATCTTCAACACAGCATTGTGGGCCAAAGGGCCTGTACTGTGCTGTAGGTTTTTTATTCTATTTTCAACAGTTAGTTAGACTGCAAGCATATCTTTGGAAAGAGGGAGGAAACCTAGGAGTGACCCTGTGTATTTAATACTTCAGTAATCTTCTATACATATTGTTTGATTAAGCATTCTTGTTTGTTTAAACAATTAATTCTGGGTTATATGTAAAAATACATTAATTGCATACATCATCACACTACCACATGACACACGCGTGCCTTGCTTGAACTAAAGATGAAGCTACACCCATAATTCAGACTCCTCCCCCTCCCATTTCATTTAAATTAATTTAAAGTTTTGTAGTTACAAAATATAACAGACAGGCAGAGGGAGAACTCCACATAGACATATTCTAGATCAGGACTGAACTCAGCAGCCTGGAACTGTGTCACCACACCTCTCGTATTTCAGTGCGACTTGAGCTTCCTAATATGGGCCATAATCAATTTTCATCCCTTGTCTGTACATACATCTTTGTCCCTTGCTGAACTATTGAGAAGGCAATGGAAAATAGAAATGTGTTCTTCTCAATCAGTAGTAGAGAGAGATTGATGTATTTCAAAACAATGGTCATAAATTGTCAAAGATTCAAAAATTGAAATAATGGAAGCGCAGTTTTTTCCTCTTACAGTGATTTCTGTAATTGGAACACTCGGAAAGATCCTGCCAGTGCACTCTCATTGCCCCCGCAGAAGATGAAGAAATTCATTCATATCAAAATTAATATGCTTCAGAAATCATCCCTGCAACCTGAACTACTCATGACAGGTTAACGGTTGCTGTGCATTTGAGATTTTTGCTTAAAATAATAGTGCTTCTGTGAGCAAATGGTGCCTCAGAAACTCCAATGCTGCAGGAGAACAGGCACTAGCTCAGGATAAATGCACGTTAATCAGAATATGTGAAATCATACCTCCTCACCTGATCCTCCAATCACTTAACTATCTACTGCAATTTTCTGGGGAAATTACAAGCAGGGTAGACAAAGGAGATGCAGTAGATGTGGTTTACTTGGATTTTCAGAAGACCTTTCACAAGGTGCCTCACATGAGGCTGCTTAACAAGATAAGAACCCATGGAATTACAGGGAAGTTACTAGCGTGGGTGGAGCATTGGCTGGTCAGCATAAAACAGAGAGTGGGAATAACGAGATCCTATTCTGGCTGGCTGCCAGTTACCAGTGGAATTCCACAGGGGTCAGTGTTGGGACCACTACTTTTTACGATGTATGTCAACGATTTGGTTTATGGGATTCTTAGATTTGTGGCTAAATTTGCCGATGATACAAAGATAGGTGGAGGAGTGGGTAGTGTTGAGAACACAGAGAGCCTGTAGAAAGATTTAGATAGTTTACGGGAACGGACAAAGAAATGGCAAATGAAATATAATGTTGGAAAGTGTATGGTCATGCACTTTGGTGGAAGAAATAAACAGGCAGACTATTATTTAAAAGGGGAGAGAATTCAAAATGTAGAGGTGCAAAGGGTTTTGGGAGTCCTTGTGCAGGATACCCTAACGGTTAACCTCCAGGTTGAGTCGGTGGTGAAGAAGGCAAATGCAATGTTGGCATTCATTTCTAGAGGTATAGAATATAAGAGCAGGGATGTGATGTTGAGGCTCTATAAGGCACTCGTGAGACCACACTTGGAGTATTATGTGCAGATTTGGGCTCCTTATTTTACTGACATTGGAGAGGGTTCAGAGAAGATTCACAAGAATGATTCCAGGAATTAAAGGGTTACCGTATGAGGAACATCTGGCAGCTCTTGGGCTGTATTCCCCAGAGTTCAGGGGAATGAGGGGGGATCTCATAGAAACATTCTGAATGTTAAAAGTCCTGAACAGATTAGATATGGCAAAGTTATTTCCCATGGTAGGTGATTCTAAGATGGAGGGTCCAACTTCAGGATTGAAGGACGTCCATTTAGAGCAGAGATGCGGAGAAATTACTTTAGTCAGAGGGCAGTAAATCCATGGAATTTGTTGCCACGAGCGGCTGTGGAGGCCAAGTCATTGAGTGTATTTAAGGCAGAGATAGATAGGTTCTTGATTAGCCAGGGCATCAAAGGGTATGGGGTGAAGGCAGGGGAGTGGGGATGACTGGAAGAATTGGATCAGTCCATGATTGAATGGCAGAGCAGACTCAATAGGCTGAATGGCCTATTTCTGCTCCTATATCTTATGGTCTTATGATCTATCCCCAATATGATGAAGGGTTTCGTTCTGACACATCAACGATCCATTTCCATCCAGGTCAGAGATGCTGCCTGACCTACTGAGTTCCTGCAGTGCTTTTTGTGTTGCACCAGATTCTTACATCTACAATCTCTTGTGTCTCCATCTATCACTTGCTAGCTTCTGCTCCACCCCTTCTCCTCACGTGTTTACACTAGCTATCCTTCCTCCACCTTTCAATACAGGTAAAGGATTTCAACCAGAAATTACAGCTGTCCGTTTCCTTTTACAGGTGCTGCCTGACCCACTTAGTTCCTCCTGCTTTTTGCATGGATCAAGATCTGTCATTGTTGCTGAATCCTTTGTGCCATTAACTGGCGATGACCTCAGTGGAGCATACATAAAGGGTTTACATGACCTTTTACTTTTTAAAAACAATTTTGGATGAATTGATGAATTATAACCATTCACTATAAAGCTAGAGGAGATGAAAGAAGCCATAGTTTTGAGTGGAGAGTAGAGATACACTGGATTCTTGTCACTTCAACAGATAAGATTAAGAGAAGGTAGAGTCATAGAGTCATACAGCATGGAAATGGATTCTTCAGCCCAACTGGTCTATGTCGGCCAAAATTCCCATCCATTTGCCCATGTCCCTCAAACCATTTCCTATTCATGTACCTAAACAAGCACCTTTTAAAAGTTGTCAATGTATTTGCCTTAACCACTTCCTCTGGCAGCTTGTTCCATATACCGGTTAGCCTCTGGATGAAAATGTTGTCCCTCACACTCCTCTTAATCCTCTCCCCTCTCACCTTAAAACTATGCCTTCCAGATCTTGATTCTCCAGACCAGGGAAAAAGATTGCGTGCATTCACTTTGTCTGTTCCCTCATGATTTTATACGCCTCTATAAGAACACCCCTCATTCTTCTAAACTCCAATGAAATAAAGTCCCCATCTACTGAACCCCACTCTATAACCCAGTCCCTCAACTTCCAGCAACATCTCCTCCGAACTGTTCCCAGCTTAATGGAATCGTTCAGGTGACTGAATGGAACACAATATTCTAAATAGATAGAAGCCTCGGAAATTCATCTGCATCTGAAGAGGAAATGTTGATACACATCAATCCATATTCTAATATAAAATCATTGTTTCCATTTGTTTTGCAAGAGAAATGCAGCACTCCTGATCAGAAATTCCATTTTCACTTTGGTTAGCAGACAATATTTGGCAATACAATTAATATGCAAAGCTCTGGCACTTAAAGGGCCAATCACCGCCAAGGACGATCCCTCTCTAGGACACATTGTATGTATCATGTCCACTGATTGTGGAGACTTTCTGAGAACAGTGGACACCACAAGAGCTGGAGTGCATCCTGGATAGGGAAGTTAATGCTTTTTTGACTTTTTAAATAGTTGTATAAAGAGCAAAAAAAAAACAAATTGGGAGATGATAGAAAAAATGACAAAGTAAGGAAGATTACTTTGCTACAAATGGTATGGCTGAGGGAGTGGAATAAGTTCAAGTTTACTGTCATTGGCATACGTACTTACTTACTGTCGGTTACACAGCCAGTGCTTAGGGCAGCAATGAAGGTCCTCCATCTCTGTCTGTCCTTGGCCATCTTCTCTATTGTACCCCAGGTGTGGTTCAGAGTCCTCATTTCTGCCACTACAGTATGCTGCCAAGTTGCCTTTGGTCTCCTGCATTTTCCCCACTCTTCTTACCATGTGGCCAATCTAACTACAATGCTTCCTTGTGATGAAACCAATTTTAGTCTTGATGTTGGCACTGTTCAGGACTTCCTTTATCATGGCAGTAGTTTCCTCTCAGTTTTCTCTACTGTCAGCCATGCAAGTACTGGGTGAAGACTCAGGGAATACCATCACACTCAGATGTAGAATGATTCTTCATTGCTGTTTCTGTAACAATTTTGTTTGGCCACTCAGGGTTGTTAGCCCAGACCTGAACCCCTGAACCAGGAGGACTGTTTGGTTTGGCCTCTACCCTTTGACTTATTTGGCATGGATGACTCTACTAAGACCCAAACCATAAGGCCCTGACTCCAGCCAACATAGCTCTCCAGGTCAATGAGGCACACAAGCCTGCAAACAAGAGGTTGTGGTCCTCTTGGAGGACTGGCATACATACACAGGGTGTAAATACCATGAAAATTAATTATGAAAAAGCCATGAATGAATAGGGGAGAGGCTGGAGAGTGTGTCCTAAGATTTAGAGACAGGGGAATATTAGTTAACTAAGATTGTCTCTGGAAGAGACCAATTGTGAATGTGGTTGTGAAAACAATTGTTGGGAGCACTTCCTGATGTTCCATGGAAGGGCGACTACAGCAACAGGAGCATTTGATCAAAGCTGATGTAGAATGCAGGGCATTTTGTTGGAGGGGCCACCAAACAGGTTCCTTAAAATAAGCATGAATTGTGATGCTAAAAAAGCTTCAGATACATCTGATTTTACCTTTGCACAGAAGGGACAGCCATACAGCATGCTCATTCCTTCTTGTATGTAGCTATAGGGAATTTCTTTGGAGGAAAATGCAGAATGTAAGGAGCCCATGTTTGTATGGTGCTCTGGAGCTGTGGAGAATAGTGGCCGTACTTCTCTGGACCCTTGCCCTCATCATTGAAAGCATTTGAGGAGAGGCATTCAGCCCTACACTGGGAATTGAATCCAAGTGTTGCATGTGTTTGAATCTGCAGGCTATTTGAAGTTCCCTGACCACACTCCCAGAAAGAGCAGGCCCTTTACAGCACCCAGGCTTGATCCTCTTCTTGGGCAACCTCACTGGACCATCAGCTCCTCCTGCCCTCTTGCACGTCCTCTTGCTGAAGTCCCTTGGGCAAGAGCTCTGCTCTCGCCACCTACGTTGTCCAAGAAGCTGCCCGCAATAATGAAGAGCGAAACCTTGTCTGGTGAGTACTGGAGCACCCATGATTGCTGCATTCAGAATGAGCCATTGAAGCTCTCTGGATACCTGTTGCTGCACTTGAGGAATTTTCTCTCCTAGCCACTCACAAAATGAGTGAGTGGAAACCATACCTCCTCATGAAGTGCGCTGTGTTCCAATGTTCCAAACACCTCATGAGCACAATCTGATTCTGCCTGAACCTTGGGAACACGACAATAATTCATATTTTCCATGCTCACTCACAGAAGGAGAAGTGGGAAAACCTTTTCCCATGATGGTAGGCCTCTTAATGCTGCTTTGGTCAGCAAATTGTGAAATCAGCTAGGAAGCATAATGTGACAGTAACTTTGACTGCAAATTGACAAACCAGGCATGGTGAAGAGCCTGGATGTCAGTACACAGCAAGTACTATGTTTGGGTGGCAACTGATTTCTTAAACTTGACCCATAGGATAGCGCTTTTCTGAGAGCAGGGTAGCTGTTTGTTGTCATAATGCAAGTACACCCTGTGAATGTGATTCCATCCTAAAGGTCCCTGTCCACCCTGTACCACTTGCAATGCCTCCCCCCAAGTTATCCAGCAGAACCAATAGGAGCACAATCCAAGCAGCAACCTCAGGAGAGTACAAATGTTGATGGGGCTCAGTAGATTTTGTGGCCAAGCAGTAGAGCACGTAGAGTGCATAAAGGAACTGGTGCTGAAAGTGGCCCTTTCAATAGCATAACTTCAGAGTTAGCAGCACTACAAGAACACAGTATAGGTATACCATACATCATTGTTCGGAGTCAGCAACATGACAAGAACACAGTATATGTATACCATATGTCATTGCATTTCTTAATGATACAGGCTTCAGTTTTGAGTGCACGAAGGACACTTGCAGATAACACAAACAGTGTGGTTAAATGAGCAAGAAACCTTTTGCCTTCCAGATTCAGATGAAAAGATCTGTGCTGACTAATTCTAATTCCAGGCCGTGATATTTCTCCTGCTCATGAAAGGTTTTGATAGATGCAGTTATGGAATACAATTTGTTTAAATGACAAATCAACTTTTAACATCCATTAAATTTGCATTATCAGAAAATGTAAAGAGGGATTCAAAGAGATTTCTTGATATTGTTTTCTAAAGGGATTAAATACTTTTTCCTTAAAACCTACTTGAGAAATGACCCTCATCTTTTTCTGGAAAATTGAAGGCAGCATATACAGTATATGTGACCTGAGAAAACAAACTATGATGCCAACAAGGTAACGTTACAGTGCAATAGTATCACTATGTTATGGACAGAACTAAGAGATCTGGTATTGAATGGCACGGTTAGTGCAATGTTTCACAGCACCAGTTGTAAAATTAGAATTTAATTCCCAGACATTTCCTCTAGCTCAATGCAGGGTCATCTACTAGAGACCTCAGCCTTGGAATCACACGTTTGTTGCCATTTTTGTTATTATTTGCATTTCTTGGTTCTTATTTGTTCAGGGAGTAGATCGATTAAGTTTTATTCTAATTTCAATGATACATTGACAGATAAATACAGATGGCTAAGGACAAGGTAAAATTCATTTCTTTTAATGTCAATGGGCTATTAAATCCAATCAAACGTAAGAGAATTTTATCCAATTTGGAACAATTTGATTCATACTGGGAAAAAATGGTTTAACTACATAATGCCTCATAGGCCTGATTTTATTCTCACAAATCAATGAATCTGTTGTAAAAAAAAAAAGATCACTCCCTACTTGTACATAGTTCTTTCCTCTTGCTTGTTTTTTCTTTCCACTCTTTTCTATAAGTATTTCAGATAAATACTTTGTGGAGATTTGTGATATATATGATTATATGATATGTATGTACAATGTCTGAGATACATCTTATGGAAATATTTGTTTGATGATGAACTTCAATAAAAAAAATAAATTACAAAAAAAAAGAATTCAATTCCCATCACCGTCTGTAAGGCATTTGTCTGTTCTCCCCATGACAGTGTGGGTTTCCTCCATGTGCTTTGGTTTCCTCTCACATTCTAAAGATATACGTTTAGGGTTAGAGAGTTGTGGGCATACCATGTTGGCGCTGGAATTGTGGAGACACTTGTGGGCTGCCCAGCACAATCCTCACTGATTTGATTTGATGCGAACAACAGATTTCACTGTAAGTTTTGATGTACATTTCTTCCTTTCTCATCTTATTTTCCAGCTAAGAGTCAGATCAAAATTCTCTAAGTCTACCACCTTCAGTTATAAATGTTGGTAGGCAATTAAACAGCAAATGAGAAGAGGAATTTCTACAAATAACTTCATTTTTAATTTTGAAACATAACAAGCGTGCAAATCAAAAGACTGAAGTATGTCCACCAAATTTTAACCAAGATTATTGATTGGACAATTACATGCATACAGTCCACACCAACACAAATACCAATGCTCTATTAATTTTAGTGAATCAATATGATATCAAGAAAATAAAACTGTTACTGTTGACACAGCAAAGATGATTAGATCTGGGAATGCCCTACCACAATGCTGAAGAATTGAAGGTCAGAATTAATTTTAAGTTAAGCTGAGCTGTTCCAACACAATTATAACATAAGTCTTTATGTGGGCACCATGTAGCACAGTGATTAATGAAATGCTATTACAGATTGGGGCATCAGAGTTTGGAGTTCAGTCCCAGCGTCGTCTGTCAAGAGTTTGCATGTTCGCCCCGTGGATTGCGTTGGTTTTGTTTGGGTGCCCCAGTTTCCTCCCATAGACCAAAGACGTACCAGTTAGTAGGTCATTGGTCATTGTAAATTGTCCGGTGATTAGGTTAGGGTCAAATTGGGGGTTGCTGGGCAATGTGGCACGAAGGGCCTATTCTGCACTGTATCTCTAAATAAATAAATAATGAAATAAATACCATATAAGGTGGACAATTGGAAGGAGGACAAATCCAATGTAACTATTTTCCAGCTGATTTCTAATCTTAATCATTAGTGAAATGAAAGAAGGCAGCATTCATAGTAATGTCAAAGGAACTTAAACCAACAACAACTTCCATGACATAACACATTTAAATCAACAAAATATCTCAAAGATCTTCAGAGGAGTCTCAACAACTGGAAAAATAAATGACACCAGGGAGATACTTTAAGAAATGATCTAAAGGTTTTTCTAAGAGTTAGGTTTTAAGGGATTTCTTACTGTAGACTGAAAGAGATCCTAAGAGGGAATTCAGAACTTGGGGCCTTGTAAATTTAAGTCTTGGCCAAGAATGATGAGGCAGTTACATTTGATTGATCAAGATGTCAAAACTGGAGAAACAAAGATATCTATGAAAGTTATAGAGATGAAACAGAGTAGACTGATGATGGGAAGAAATGGAGGGGCATGATAAGAAGGATGAGAATTTTAAATTGTATACCTCAGAACAAATCTTTGTCATCAAGCATAGATGTAATAGTGAACAATGTGAGTTATGAGAAAGATAGTGGAGTTCTGGGTAGCCTCAAGTTTATGGAAAGTAGAATGAAGGAACCAGAGGACTCAATTGAAAAATAAGCTTTTCAGCCACAGATGATCTGAAACAGATTAAAAAGTTGAGTATGGCCCCGATGATGGTTCAGTTATGTGGTCCAAATCACTTCTCTGAATTAAGTGTGGCACCAAGGTTGCAAATAAATTGTTCATTTTCAGTAAGAGCTACACACTAATAGTTAATGTTCAGCTGGAGTTCCTTCAGGACAATTTGGCCCATGAGATTGAAATTAAATAGTGTTACTAGAGTGGCTTTTAACTAAGTGTTGCATCAAACAGCTTTAATGAAATTGAAGTCAATGGAACTCAAGGGAAAAGGTTTTCATCAACATCATCTCAAGGCAGGCCTTTCAAAAAGAAAGATAGTTGTGGTTGTTGGTGTTCCATCATTTCAGTACCACCACATTATTACTGGAGTTTCTTTGAGCAGTGATATTATTTTATCAATGGCTTTCCTTCACTCTGGAAATCTGTATCCCTTTTGTTGTTCACATCTGCATGTAGCAAGATAGGATGAAAGTCAGCAATGGGATAAAAAAAATTGCACATAATCTGCTCACTAATGGCTCTCTCCAACAGCAGAAAATCTAATCACCTACCTTTGACATTTAAGGATGTTGCCATTGTTAAAATACCCACAATGAACATCCTTGGGGGTCACCATTGTCCAGAGCCATTATTGGACCAGCCACATAAACACTGTGGCTATAAGAACAGTTCAGAAGTTGGGTTAGATTGTGTTGGGTATTGTGTGGCAAATGACTCACCTCCTAAAGCCCTACAGATTTCACACCATCCACAATGCACGAGCCAGTGGGTGTGATGAAATACTCTCCACTTGCATGGATGAGAACAGTACAAACAATACTCAAGAAGAGTTTGAAGCGATCCAAGATGAATTAACCCCTCAGGTAACATCTAATCTCCCACATTAAGCATTCACTCGCTGCATTATCAACATGTCATGGAATCAGAGTACACCATTTACTGAATGAACTGTAGGACCTCACCACGTCACTTCGACAACATCTCCCTAACATACAATTTAAAAGCAGGGTAGCAGAGGAATAGTAACACCACCAATGCTCTTTTCCTTTATCATCCACTTGGAAATATAGCACCATTCTTACATCATCACAGAGCTCTGGATCCAACTGCTTCACCACATCATTTTACCATTTTAGAAACGCAGATCAGTCTTTTCAGGACGGTCAGAGATACATACAAAATGATGATCATGTCTATGATATGCATATCCAGTAAGGTCATTTAAAAAAGCAATTGGATAGGGCCATGGGATTAGTTGGGAATTGTCTAATGAGATGATTTCAATGCTTTGAAATTCTTTTTACTTGCTATAAATTACTAAATGAAAGAGCCAGAAAATATTCATCTGATATCCTCCCCATTGGTAACTAAAGAATTTTACTTCTTCAATCTGAGTCATACCTAACAAGTTTGACATTTTTTTAAAAAACTGGATCTTTCACTTCATTGGCTTTTTTAATAAAATGTCATTGACCTGAACATTAATTGTTCTCTTTACTGTAGGCTTGTTAAGTATTTCCAGACTTTATGTTTCTTTATTCAGATTTCCAGCATCTTGCATTTGGATTTGGTTGATGTTAGGATTAAATTCATTAATAAACATTGGATTTCCCATTTTCATTGTAAAAGTAATAATATTTTTGAAATAAATTATAACCTGCTATGATCAGATACTTGGAAATAATCAGCTTGCACTTTCCTAACAGATTTTTGTTATGTTGTTTCAAACTACTGGAAAAGTAACCTTCAGATGCAAAAGTAAAAATAAATTGCTGAGAATTTATTAAATAAGACAATATTATCATCTGTATTGCCTCTGTAATGCCTTGAAAATAGATCAAGGTGGGTTGCGATGTAGTGTGAAATTAAATGCCAATCAGTTCTGCCAAATCATCTATTCTTAGTCCCACTCAACTTTACAGGTGGGTTTGGATCAGCAGTAGCAGTCAAAAGCTTCATTAAAATGCAAACATTTCATATGGGGGTTTCAAGGCAGCAGATCTGTTTAACAGGTAACAGAAGTTATTATGGACAAAAGCTTGTTGTTATCTATTGCTTTTTCAAAACCTATAGCAGCATGATACATTGCCTTTCCTTCAATCTCAACAAGAGACTTAAGTAGCTCTATAGAATGTTGACAATAAACTGATAACCTATTTGTCTCAGCCTGCTCCTACAGCACTTACCCTGATTTGGAACTGTTCTATCCCTTTTGGCATCATATATTTATTCAGTTTCTTATTAAATACATTATACTGTGTATTATGACTACTAGGTATAGGCAGTGCAGATGTGAAACATCCTCTCCACCCTATCAAAACCCTTCACAATTTTAAACCCCAGTCAGAACAACCATCTTATTTTAGGGAGAAAGGTTCACTGCCCGTCTTGGTTTTTCCTGTTCAGTTTAGTCTCACTCTTCTGCTATGCACTTTCTTCAGTTTCTGCGTTATATCCTTTGTGGTATGGACACCAGAGCAATGCATGATATTCTAACCAAGGTCCTTATGAAATTAATCCAAATCTACAATATAATGGCATGTGAAAGTTAATTCCTGCTTCTGAAATTGTAATCCCTTGAAAGTGAAAGAACCAGATCTTGGAAACAGGGTGATTTGTGCAATTTTTATTTGCGTTTTTGAGTATGTTTAATGCACAAGACTGAGGGCAAATCTTAACCACAATTTTCTCTGCTTTTTAAATTTTACTCTGTGTGAATCTGCAGACTTCAATCTTTTGATCCTCCATTCTATTTAGTCCAGAGATTCCCAACCTAGTGACCACGGATCCCTTGGTTAATGGTAGGAGTCCATGGTGTAAAAAAGGTTGCGAACTCCTGATTTAACCCCTTGATGACAATGAAGGCCATGTTATCCTTGTCCAGGTTAAAATTTAATTGACATTCACGCATGCTGATTCTCCTCTGTCATCAAGAACAGCCAGGATCTTCCAGTGGCTACAGACTTCAATTCAATTTTTCATTCACACGCCATCCATGGCCTCCTCTCCTGCCATGATGATGCCAATTGCAGGTTGCAGGAGCAACAGCTCATATTCCATCTGGGTAGTGCCCAGTGTGATTGAATGAACATTGATTTCTCTAACTTCCAGTAACCACTCCCCTCTCTACCCTCTTCACCTTTTTTTTGTTATTTCCCCAATCTGGTGGCCTTCTCACTCCTTCTCTCATGACCTGCCCACCTCCTTCCTATTATTCCATGATCCAATATCTCTTCTTATTCTGCCCTCTGCCTCTTCTACCTTTCACTTCCCAGTTTCTCACATCCTACCCTCTTCCACCCTGCCCCACCAGCCTTCCCCTTCACCTGGTCTCATCTATCACCTACCATATTCGTTGTCCATGGCCTCCTCTAGTGCCAAGATGAGTCCACCCACAGGGTAGAGGTGCAACACCTTAGCCTCCAACCTGCAGGCATGAATATTGATTTCTCCTTCCAGTGAACTTTTATCCCCTCCCCTCCCCTCTTCCTCTAATCCCTGCTCTGACTTCTTACCGTTTCTCACCTGCCTATCATGTCCCCCTGGATCCCACCCCTCCCACTTCCCTTTCTCTACTCTCCTCTCAGATTCCTTCCTCGCCAGACCTTTATTTTTTCTACCCACCTGGCTTCACCTATCACCCTCTAGTTATCCTCCTTTCTCTCCCCCCACCTCTTCATTCCGGCATGTTCCTTTTTCCTTTCCAGCCCTGATAAGGGGTCTCTGCCCAAAATGTTTCCATAGATGCTGCTTATCCTGCTGAGTTCCTCCAGCATTTTGTGTGTGTTGTTTTGGATTTCCAGCATCTGCAGATTTTCTCTTGTGTATTCCTCCTCCTTCCCTCACCTTCTTATTCTGGATTTTCTCCCTTCCATTCCAGTCTTGATGAAGGGTCTTGGCCCAAAAGATCGACTGTCTATATCCCTCCATAGATGCTGCCCGACCTGCTGAGTTCCTCCAACAATTTGTGTGTGCTGCTCAATCAGTACCCCTTGTGTCTCAGCAAGGTTATTGTGCATTTTGTTACAAACAATCTCAGGTCTGGCCATACCATCCAGTAGGTCTACATGTGCCACAAATCCAGAGACCTTGCTATTATTATGTTGGCAGAAAGATGGAGAAAGTTTGGTAACACTAATTTATTTATGCATCTTTGTTGGAGTAATCAGAACGGAACTGATTCATTCGCCCTAAAGATACAAACCTCCAGTTCTGACTACTGAGATTCACACCTAATTTGTCTATTATCACGTCTTTGGAGGCTGAGGCAATGCCTGCAGCAGAAGTGAGCAACTTCAGAACAATTACTTACGTCTATTTTTAACCTGAAAAATTAGAGCGAGGGCATGCAGCGGAATTATCTGGAAGTGATTCACACAGAAGATGGAAGACACCCCTCCACAGAGTTGTTCAGGCCAAACCAATTAAAGTGCCAAAAACTGAGGTTGTTAGGATTCAGATAAAAATATTAACATGTTCAGCTGACTGGAATTAAGATCTAGTTTAACTATTGTTTATCTGAACACAGGGACGGGCTTCAGTTGTTTGCTCCTTCTTGTGTCAATCTCATTCAAACAAAGTACTTGCTTCATAACTCTGATGGTCAGGTTAACACATTTTATAGACATTAATAGCCACAATTTTTACTCCTGGTTGGATTGCTAGTAGGGTGCTTATGGAAAAGCAGCATCTGGAAGGTGCTTTTGGCTTTAGTGCTTGATCATCCTTGATGTGTAGTTTGCCAATGTTTTCTCTAAAACAGCAAGCAAGACAGAAGTTAACATCTGCCTGTGCAGAGAGAGCTGCCATGGACCAAAATGAGCTGTCCCTGGCTCTGGCATACCACTATGTAAATCAAGAAGTAAAATAGGCCACTCAGTCCTTCACACATTGCCCTTCCATTTGATAAGATCATGATTGATCTGATTAAGCTGCCAGTTTAAGGAGGTGCTGGTGAAACCCAGCAACTACTTATCAGCGGTCAACAAAACAAAGAAAACTATTGCATACTTTATTAACAACAATCACCACTAATAATGGAGAGACAAGCAGAGGTGTTGCAAATGGAGACAGAGTCTCGAGGCAAGCGGGTGTGACGCAGAGCAGAGGAGGAGGAGGAGGCTTGAGGCAAGTGGGTGCGAGGCAGAGTCAAGGCATCCCTAAGAGCGAAGAAAGACCCAATGTTTGATCAACTTAAGCAGTGGGCCAGATTGGAAAGGTCAGGTACAGGCTGAATTGTGGTGGCGGGGCCAGGCCCCAGAGTGGCCTGAGAGCGAGGAACCAGATGCTTGGACTATTTAAGTGCCAGACCAGACTGAAAAAGGTCAGGGTGGCAGGACCAAAGGTGAGGGCCAGGCTGGTTCTGCTCGCTGCTCTGCGATGTTTAATTGGCTCTGCACTGAAATGGGACATGGCCTGCTCTGGCTGCAGTGATGCCTGGCTTCGTGCCTTTCAGAAAACTTCGGTTTTGAATGCTATTCCCTTGCTCACTTTTGTTGTTTGCACGATTTGTTTTTTTTTTCCTCTGCACATTAGGTGTTTGACAATTTTCTTTATTTCCATGGGTTCTTTTGGGTTTCTTTATTTTGTGACTGCCTCAGTCACAGTCACAGGAGACAAATCTCAAGGTTGTATAATGTATACATACATTGATAATAAATGTACTTTGAGCTTTGATTGTAACCTCAATCTACATTCCAACTTATCTGCAGTAACTTTTCACCCCCTTGCTCAAGTATCTCTCCATTAAAAGGTTCTGCTTCAACCGTCCTTTGAAGAAGGGCATTCCAAAGCCTCCGTGCCTTCTAAGAGAAAAAAAATTGCACCTTGTCAGTCATAAGTAGGGAACTTTTTATTTTTCATTTAAGGTTCTCCTACTGAAGAAAATGTCCTCTTTTCATGTCCAGTATCTGGTATCTTATATGTTTCAATTAGATCATTTCTCAGTCTTCAGAATTGCAATGGATACAAGGAAAGGCTGTCAATCCTTTCTACATGTCATTCATCCATTCCAGGTATTAGTCTAATAAATCTTCTCTTAACTTCTTCCAACATATTATCATTATTTCTTAGATAAGTGGAACAATATTATAATAAATAATAAAATTCAGTTTGCCTTTCCTAGTTCCTTGTTCTACCTTCAGATTAGCCTTTTGAGAATCATGAGCTAGGCCACCCAGATACTTCCTGCAGAATGTAGCAGGGTAGGATGGGTTTATGGGTTCTGGGAGCACCTACTAACTTTGGGCAAATGTTTATGTAAGGAAAAGCATTGTTAAGTTTGCCAGTCTACTTTAATTACTCTGAAGATGTTACAATCAATCCATGCTTTTTATATGATGTGCAATCAATTTGTTCAAAGTTGGAAGTACCAATCATTTATTATTAAAGGATGTATACTACCTACAACTTTGAAATTCATCTCCTTACAGACAGAGACCCAACAGAACCCATTAACTGAGAACATAGAACCCAAGACTGTCAAACACCCAATGTGCAGAAAAAAACCAAATCATTAAACAATAAAAGTAAGCAAATAACTTTCAGAACTGAAGTTCATGAAAGTGAGTCCACAGACATGAAGCCTGTCTTCACTTTAGCCGATTCAGCTGCCCATTAGTTGCAGGCCACAGCCTCAGTTCAGTGCAGAGACTAGTAAACCTTGAGGAGCAGCATGCTGAACTGGCCCATCCTTTGCTTCTGGCCCTGACACCCCAACCTTTTCAATCTGGCCCTGCACTTAAATTGTCCAAAACTTGGTCATTCCTCACTCTGGGACCTGGACCCTGCCACTTTGATGTGCTCTCAGGCGTGATCCCCCACCTTGATTGATTCATACCTGACCTCAGCAATTTAGCCCAGTGCTTAAAACGGTCAAACCTCGGGTCTTTTCTCACTCTTGGGCCCGGCCTGGGCCCTGCTGTCTCGCTCTGCCTCGCCTCAGTTCTGCTGCCACATTGAATCACCTCCAGGTCCGCTCCAGCAATGGCCAAAGATTGGCTCATGCACCTTCGAGATTTCAACTCACACTGCAAAAATGACAGGTCGTACAGGCGGTTCAAAAGATCAGCTCCAGAAGGGAAGTTACAGGCTGTTGATTGCAGAGATCGTATCCGATTAATACAGTAATTAGTAAGTCTGTTTGCCTCTAACAAGTCCTCACTGTGCTTCTTCAGCAGCATCTTAAAATGGTTTAGATTTGAAATAACATAGTGGCCAATTACTCTACGAGCGCATTTTTTGGATGCTGGAGGAAACTGGACCACCAGGGAAAATTACACATAGTCATGCAGAGAACCTGAGATTAGAATCAAACATGGGTCACTGGAGCTGTGAAACAATTCAAAAAGATTGTCAATTATTTTTAAGTTTTGGTGATTAAGTTGAAGGAGACCTCCTTCAAAGATCTGAAGCCTTAGAGTGAGCTTGGATCAGTACAAAGGTCAAGGAAGTTTTTAAGGCTGCACAGATGGAAACAGTATTGCAGACTCCTCAAGGCCTCCGGCACCACTAGAAGCAGAAAGATAGGGCAAGGACAAGGCTAACTTGCCAGAAAAGGCAAAAGAACTCTGGTTTGGAAAGCATAAGCCCAAAGGTCTGCTAGGAGCCAAGCTGAATATATCCAATGGTGTGTACACTGGGGATGGGGGTGACAAGTGGTGAAGGGGGTAGTGAATTTTACACCAGCAGCACACTGTTGAGGTTATGCAATGAACTTATCTTCCAGCAGTCGCAAGGGGCTCACCCACCCAGAGATGTTTTCTTTGGGTGTATTAAACATTCTTCTCCCACCACCACTGATTCCACTTGAGATGCGAGGATCTATATATGAAGGAACATTGATGACGACAGGAATTCTGTGTTCATGCTCACTCTGCTGTATTACCAAGGTGAAGGTCATCCTTACCGTGAACTTCTTAGGCATTGGTCTTTCCAGGTGATCGAATGTATCTGCTGTGCTTCCCAATCAGACATCATAGGGAAGGCAGTGAAGGCTATGGAACTAGAGATTACACAGGTTAAGGAAATGTCTCTGTATGTGAAACTAAAGCCTGTGATGAACTGCAGAGGCTGTCATTTTCTGTGAATTTGTGTGTGTAGCCATTTGCAAGAAAATTCCTCATGGTGAATGACACATCTCCAACAAGCTTGCATCTTTTTGAGGATGTCTTCTAGACCTGCCATATTTCAGCCAGATAAGATGTCTCCTCCAGTGTGGGCTCCTGGTTGTGATGGGAATTATTACCACAGGGAAAGTCTTTGGATGTTCAGCAAAGAGAGCCTTGGGGTCCTCAGGATGAGTCCCCTTCTTGAAACTTTCAGGGACTGTTGTATAATGGACTTCAGAAAAGGCTTCATGTTCCATTGTCATCTAAATCAAATTCAAAGTTCAAAATAAATGTTATTATTGAAGTACTTGCATTTGACAATGTCCCTCATGAGAGACTCATCCAGAAAGTCATGAGGCATGGGATAAGTGGAGCCTTGGCTGTTTGGATAAAAGATTGGCTTAAAGGAAGAAAGCAGAGGGTAGTTGTGGAAGGAAAGTATTCTGCCTGGAGGTGGGTGACTAGTGGAGTGCCGCAGGGATCTGTCCTGGGACCCCTGCTACTTGTGATTTTTATAAATGATCTGGATGTAGAGGCGGGAGGATGGGTGAGTAAGTTTGCGGATGGCACGAAGATTGGAGGAGTTGTGGATGGACCTGTAGGTTGTCGAAGGTTACAAGAGGATATAGACAGGCTGCTGAGTTGGGCAGAAAAATGGCAGATGGAGTTCAATCCAGACAAGTGTGAGGTGATATATTTTGGAAGGACAAACCAGAAGACTGAGTACAGGATTAATGGTCAGTTACTTAAGACTGTGGATGAACAAAGGGACCTTGGGGTTCAAATCCATACATCCCCCAAGGTCGCTGCACAGGTTGATAGGGTAGTTAAGAAGGCCTATGGGATGCTAGGCTCCATTAACAGGGGGATTGAGTTTAAGAGTAGAGAGGTCATGTTGCAACTCTACAAATCTCTGGTGAGACCGCACCTAGAATCTTGTGTTCAATTCTGGTCACCTCATTATAGGAAGGATGTGGAAGCTATGGAAAGGGTGCAGAAGAGATTTATCAGGATGTTGCCTGGTTTGGAGAACAAGTCATATGAAGCAAGGTTGGTAGAGCTGGGACTTTTCTCTTTGGAGCGTAGATTATATGGGTTGGCACAACATGGAGGGCTGAAGGGCCTGTACTGTGCTGTAGTGTTCTATGGTTCGATGGTACTTATATGGCACCATATACAACCTGTGGGCATACTCAGCAGATCTATAGAATAGTAATCATGACAAGAACTATCTACCGGACCTACCAGAATCTGAGCTTGATGAAGGTCAGCAGAAGGAGGAAGGGTCCTTGGCAGCTGAGCCTATGATTGCCCATTTGAGTTTTGGGACATGCCAGGGCCTCCAGCAGTCTGTTGCCATAGTTCTTGATTATGAGCAAAAGAAGGATTGTTGGCGATTCGGTTACATTGTTTCTGTATGATGTAGCTTCTATGTTTGAAGTGTATGTAAGGCATGAGATATTTCTGCATGCTGGATTGGTGCTGACTGAGTGCATTCAGTGGTATGCAAGTTGGGATTTGCTACTGTTGCCACTAACCTTGAGTACATGTAAGAATTTCCATTTAGACCAGGTCTTTGGCCATCACCATGGAAACCAATGCCTCAGACCACTTCTTACAATGACCTTCCACTTCTGATCTCTCTGGTGTGTACGATTTTCCTTTCAGAACCCACCTATGCAGTAAAATGGACGTACTGTATGTCCCTGGAGCTGTACAACTTTAGTGTATGTCAGTTTTTCCCATTCTGTGCAATGGCTTACAGCAATTTCTGGAGTCAATGATCCTCTGTCCTTACATAGGTACAGGAATTACTTAGCAATGGTGTATTGGCAAGTTACAGAACTACTCATATTATTTGCTGGAAGAGTGCACTAATGAGGAATATCCGTCCTCTTCAGGTGCTTTTCCTTGCATGAAGTATATGGAGGACAAATGGACATGTATCCCTGGAAAGAATCACTTACACATATATTTTGATTGGCAATTGAAGTTCCAGCCTATTGTTGTTCTGACGTTGGCATCTTTTCTCTTTGTTTGGATTGTGGCATAAACAGCACAGAAACAAAGCATCCAGCCCAACTCGTCTGTACTTCTGTGAGTGTTCCACTCAAGCTTCTTTCCATCTCCATCATATCACCTGCTCCATCATATACTTGTCCAATTTCCTTTGAATTCGTCAGTACTACCCACCTCAATCACTCCCTGAGAAGGTCGATGGATGTAGACTATGACTTTTGAAACGTGTGTGCAAATCTCAATCTCTCATAAAACAAAGAAATATTTTAAATTATGCAGTCACAATAAGCTGATGTTTTCATGGCTCAGCTGCTAGCAATCTCAACTTGAGTCAAAGGCCGTGGATTCAGGCTGCACTCTAGCCCAACCCTCAGTGTATCATTTGAGAGAGAGGTGTCATCTTTCAGATTAGCTGTTCAACCAAGGACCTATCTGCTTGCATTGCTGAGTGTACAAGATCCTGTAGTGTTACTTGAAGAAGGATATTGAATTTTCATGGTATCTTGGCCTTGTCCAACAAATAAAACAGGCAACTTGGTCATTCAGGATCAGTGGCATATTTCTATGAAAAAACTGAGTCCCTCCAAATGTGAATGGTAGAAAGGGTTTTTCATTTCAAAGAGTATTTGAAGTACCCTGCAGAGTTGAGAGGAACTATAAATTCTTTCCCATTGTAGTTCTTCACACTGTGCTGTAAATACTGTAATTTTTCCTCTGTATTACCTTCAAGAGCTTTTCAAACCCATTAACAAAGATCAAGAGGCTAATATGCTGACGGTTTTGCATGATTACATCATTCTTTGCATTGGGTGGTGATGCAAAGTAGTCATTAAATAAAGATACAAAAAAGTGGTGAAAACATGTGACAGTCCTTGAAAAAAATCCTGAGGCATATGTAATAGATTAAACTATGTAATAAAATTAACAATATTTGTTTGTCTATTTTACAGATCTTTGTATATAATTTTATATATTAAATAAAAGGACATAATAGTGACTATATGAATCTCTGACACTCAGTACTTTATAAATCATGACACCTTATTGTTAAGGGTCAATTAAGAGAGACAAAGATGATCAGCTATTTTAATTGAGACTCACTTACTGCCCATTATGCTGTGCTAGTGTTTAGGGCAGCAGTGAAGGCCCTCCATCTTTGGTGGTGTTCAGAGCTTCCTTCATTGTGTCAGAAACTTCTTGGTTTTCACAATTGTTGGTCAAACAAGTTCTGGGTGGAGACTTGGGTATCCCGTCGCACTCAGATGTAGAAGGATTTTTCATTCAACACACACAAAATGCTGGTGGAATGCAGCAGGCCAGGCAGCATCTATAGGAAGAAGTACAGTCGACGTTTCGGGCCAAGACCCTTCGTCAGGACTAACTGAAAGAAAAGATAGTAAGAGATTTGAAAGTAGGAGGGGGAGGAGGAAATGCGAAATGATAGGAGAAGACCGGAGGGGGTGGGATGAAGCTAAGAGCTGGAAAGGTGATTGGCAAAAGGGATACAGAGCTGGAGAAGGAAAAGGATCATGGGACGGGAGGCCTAGGGAGAAAGAAAGGGGGAGGGGAGTACCAGAGGGAGATGGAGAACAGGCAAGGAGTGATTGTGAGAGGGGCAGAGAGAGAAAAAAGAGAGAGAAAATAAATAAATAAGGGATGGGGTAAGAAGGGGAGGAGGGGCATTAACGGAAGTTAGAGAAATCAATGTGGTTGGAGGCTACCCAGACGGAATATAAGGCTTCTTCATTGCTGCTTCTGTAACAATTTTGTTTTACCAGTCAGGGTTGTTAGCCCTGAGCTGAACCCTTGAACCTGGAGGACTGGTGGACCACTCTTAGTCTGGCCTCTACCCTTTCACTTGTTTGGCTTGGGGTGAACCTACCAAGAGCCAAAGCATAAAGCCCTGACTCAACCCCTCAGCCCTTCTCTTCATGTGCCCCACCCTCATGACCTGCCTGTCCCTTCCCTCTGGTTCCCCATATGCCTTCATGCCCCAACCAATCAAGAATTTATCAACCTCTGCCTTAAATATACATAAAGACTTGGCCTCCACAGCTGCCTGTGGCAAAGAATTCCACAGATTCACCACTCTCTGGTTAAAGGAATACCTCTCATCGCCATTCTAAAAGGACGCCTCTCGATTCTGAGGCTGTGTCCTCTGACCTGAGACTCTCCCACCATGGGAAACAACCTCTCCACATCCATTCTATCAAGGCCTTTCACCATTCAATAGGTTTCAATGAGGTCACCCCTCCTGAATTCCGGAGAATACATCAATCACAGTTCAAACCTGGAATCATGTTTGTGAACATGCCTGCTCTGCCAGTCAATAACGTCATGGTTGGTTTGTTAGCTCTGCACTGATTTCCTGCTTTTACCCTACACCCCTTGATCTCAGTCTTCGTTTTGAATAAATTTATTAACTGAACTTTCACGGCTGTCTTGGGTAGAGATTCCAAAGATTCACAGCCCTCTCGGTAAATTACTTCTCATCTCAGAACTGAATGGCTGACCCTTTATTTTGAGACTGTTGGACAAGCCTCAACTCGTGGCACTCACAATGTGCTTGGGGAGACAAGGTCTCCTGTTAGCAGTCCACACTCAGAAAGTTGACTGGAAAATGTAACTCCTATGAATTCATTAAAAGTACCTATGCAAGACCTGATACTGAACCATTCCTTCTGGGGAACTTATCCCAACTGTTCAAAGTTCAAAGTAAAATTTATTATCAGAGTACAAACATTTCACCACATACAACCCGGAGATTCTTTTTTTCTGCAGGCATACTTTGTAAATCTATAGAACAGTCATTGTAAACAGGATCAATGGCCAACAACATTGGCAAATGCAAACATTATATAATGCACATGAAATAACAAGATAAAGAGTCCTTAAAATGAGACCATCGGTTGTGGAAACACCAGAAGTAAAATGATTGTAGTTACCCCATTTTGTTCAAGAGCCTGATGGTTGAGATGTAGTAACTATTCTTGAACCTGGTGGTGCAAGCCCCAAGCAGCAGTGATGGAAGCAACCTTCCACCTGATGGCAGCACTGAGAAAAGAGCATGGCCTGGGTGGTGAGGATCTTTGATGATGGATGCAGCTTTTCTACAGCAACATTTCATGTAGATGTGCTCAATGGTTGGGAGGACTTTACCCATGAAGTATTGGGCTGAATTCACTATCTTTTGTAAGATTTTCCGCTCAAAGGCATTGGTGTTCCCATACCAGGCCATAATGCAGCCAATCAGCACACTTCCACCACATGTCTAAAGAAGTTTGCCAATGTTCTTAATGACATGTCGAATTTCTACAGACTCAACTGTGGAAGTAGAGGCACTGTTGTGCTTTCTTTGCAATAATATTTATATGATGGGTCCAGGACAGATGATACCCAGTAATTTGAAGTTACTGCCCCCCTCCACCTCTGATCCTCTGAAGATTGCTGGCTCATGGACCTCTAGTTTCAGTCTCCTGAAGTCTACAATCAGTTACACGGTCTTATTGTCATTGAGTGAGAAATTGTTGTTATTACACCGCTCAGCCAAGTTTTCAATCTCCCTTCTCTATGCTGATTCATCACTCCCTTTGATATATCCCACAACAATGGTGTCATCAGCAAACTTGATTATGGCATTGGAGCTGTACTTAGCCACACAGTCATAGCTGTAAAGCAAATAAAGCAGGGGGTTAAGTACACATCCATGTGGTGCTTCTGTGATGATAGAGATTGTGGAGGAAATGCTTTTGCCAAAATGAACAGACTGTGGAACCCAAGTGAGGAAATCCAAAATCCAATTGCAAAAGGGGGTTGTGAGGCCCGGTCTTGGAGTTTACTGATTAGTTTTGAGAGGATGGTGGTATTAAATGCTGGGCTGTAATCGATAAGGAGCATCCTGATGCATGCATCTTTGCTGTCCAGAATGTTCCAGGGTTGTGTGAAGAGCACACAGACAGCAGACAGCATCTGCTGTAGACCTGTTGCATCAGTAGGCAAATTGCGGTGGATCCAAATCGCCATTCAGACAGGAGCTGATATGCTTCAACACCAGTCGCACCAAATATTTCATCACTGTGGATGTAAATGCCACTGGGCAATAGTAATTTAGACAGGTTACCACACTCTTCTTGGGCATTGGTTTGATTGGAGCCTACTTGAAGAAGATGGGTACCACATCCTGCTGGAGTGAGAGGTGAGAGTCTATGATCCTGCATTAAGTTTGATCTTCCATGCTTCTGAGCAGTTGCATCTGAATGTTTCTTTCTGGATTTTCCTTTAGAATCCTTTTAGTGTGCAAGATCCTCCTGGGTGAACTGTGTTGGTTTATCCAAGTGTTTCTTATTATTCTATCCCCTAACCCTGCTGCATTGCCTCCAAACAGATATGACCTCCTTAATGGCACAAAGCTGAGCAATATGATATCATCTAAATGTGACCCATTATCACTCTTACAAAGTATTAGCAAAGTCAGTACAACTTGCCATGGATACAAATTTAGTAAATAAAAATGATATCAGCATGCCAAGCTGAGAAAATGTATTGAAAATCAAAACTACTGCAGACACTGGAAATCTGAAGTAACTACAGAAAATATTGCAAACACTTAGCCTGTTGGAAAGGGAACCAGAGTTAACATTTCAGGTCAAAGACCCTTCACCGGAATTGCCCTAATAACAGTTGGCATGAAATACTAATTCTGTTTCTCTTTCAGGAGATGCAGGGGAATTGCCATCTATTTCAATAAATTTCATTCCATGTTCATTAACATTTTCTTTTCTGGAATATTGTTGTGCTTCTGAAGATTCATGTAAATCTTATTTCTTTCATACATATTGTTATGGATTTAAATTCAGCTACAACCATGAGATGTGATTTGCCATTTGGAAGTTTATACTGGAGCAAATGGGGGAGGGTCGATGCTTTTGCTGCTGCTTGTGTATTGGGGGGCTCTGGGTTTCTGACATTTTCTGTCATTCATTCTTCAGCGTTTTTTTCTGTTTCATACAATTTTTCCTTTTCTATGATCCTAATTTTCTAACACTTGTTACATGTTCTCTTAACTAAACTATATGATGTTTCAAAGGTTTCAAAGGTACATTTAATGTCAGAGAAATGTATACAATGTATACAAATGTATACATCCTGAAATTCTTTTTCTTTGAAGACATCCATGAAAACAGAGAAGTGTCCCAAAGAATGAATGACAGTTAAATGTTAGAGCCCCGAAGTCCCCTGCAGCTCCCTCCTCCCATGCATAAGCAACAGCAAAGCAACGATCCTCCTCCCCCACCAGCAAAAAAACCATCAGCACCCCCACTGAGCACTCAAGCATGCAGCAAAACATCAATAAAGACACAGACTTGCAGTACCCCAAAGACAACTCGTTCACCCGGTAATTTAACATACCACAGGCTCTCTCTCCCTAATGAGGGAGAAAAAGGGATGTCTCCATTTCACAGCAAGAGGGGAGACATAACAAACAACTTGCTGATTTATGATGTTAAAAGTCCGTTGCATTGCTTTTTCCGAACTCTGTGCCCAAAGATCTCGGGACTCTGGGCACACAGCCAGCAGCCAGCTTGCTGTTTTCAATCTTCCATCTCCCACAACACACCAATTTCCCGCAGTCCGTCCCCCCCCCCCGCCCCCAGAGCCATGAAATTCTGGAACTCTGAAGGTGAGCTAATCTTCTAGGACGCGTCCCTATCTTGAATAACAGCCACTCGTGAGACTCTGAGAGCGGGTCCCATTCCTGCAAAGAGCCAAAGTCAGCGTGTAGTCGGGTCAGGGTCTTCAAAAGAACCCTGAAAGAGAAAAAAGATAGAAATAGAGCTGTTTCCGAAGATGCAAGCAAAGGAGTCACCATTAGGCGCATTAGCTCCTTATCTCCGCCCACACTGATATTCTAGGTATCAGAATGAAGAGCCTCCTTCATTACTTGCCTAATGACTAAAACATTGAATACTCCACACCTGCCAATGAAATTGATTAATCTTGAACTGCATCGGCATAGTTAAAAATACACTCCCACTACACAGCTCCCCAGATTTTGGGAGTGCTGTTGTACTGATTTTTAATTAAAACAGATTATGGCAATGTCACTTACCTGAACAAATACAGGGGAAGCTTTAAAAAGTTGTTAATATATTGGATAGAAATACATACATTGCAAACATCCAGTTGTGATTCATCTATTTGCTGAATAGTAACAACTTTGTTCCTCTGAATGGGTTTAAAGTTTTGTACAACAAACATTATGAAACTTTTTTTTCTCCCCCTGCAGATAGCCTGACAATTTATTCATTTGGGATTTCCATCGTCAAAAGCAGCCTACTTTCTCTCCGGAATATCATAGAAGCAGTCCAAGGATTGTCCAATTGCAGCCTGTCTACTGGATGGTTACAGGATTTTACATGGCATTCCAACAGAAGCTACAAACAACTGGGATAAACGTTTGCTACAGAGTTTGAAAGGCTGCTATGAATTGCCAGACTACAGAGGTTTGTACAGAAAAACAGTTGTTTCCTTCTGAGGAGTTGGAATGCAAAATATGTTATAATCCTTACAATCTGAAGAATAGGCGACCCAAGTTGTTGGAATGCTTTCATAGGGTGTGTGCCAAATGCCTATACAAGATTGTAGACTTTGGAGACTGCTCACTAGGCATAATTAGTTGTCCTTTCTGCAGATATGAAACAAGTGTATTAGAAGATGTCAGTGGACTTCCAGACGACAGCAATGTCATCGCTGCCCTTACGTGCAAAGAGAGGAGTAGAAAGCTTGTTCTGGACAACCCATCTGAGCTATTGCTCTCCCCAAAAAGGCTGGCATCCTTTCCAAGCCCATCACATGGTTCCTCAAACTGTCTGGTGATTACTATCATGGAAGTTCAAAGGGATTCCCCTCATTCTCAGAGTTCAGCACCAGCCATGGAATTCTACAACACCAGCTTTGACTCGATGGGCTCAATGTCTCAGCAGTGGGCAGTTTGGAATTGTACTCCCCTACTCTGCCAGACGATAGGCAGAATCCTCGTCTGGCTACTGGGGTTACTGTATTTCAGCTCATTGCCTCTTGGCGTTTACCTGCTAGTGATTCAGAAAGTTACACTGGGTATCATCTTTGTCAGCCTGGTTCCCTCCAGTCTTCTTATACTTATGGTCTATGGTTTTTGTCAGTGTTTATGCCATGAATTTTTGGATTGCATATCTTCCTGAAAGCAAAATCTAAAACTAAGTATCAGCTTTACCGTAACCAATAATGTTGATCAGAATTTAGGCGTTGTGTGTCGTTTCAGTCTGGGCTGTGAAATGTGTAAATTTTCCTTTTTGCATAATTGAAGAGACCTTCCTACCAGTTGAAATTTTTTATGTATAACGATAGTCCTTTTCCTTGAGATGTGATATAATCTCACTGCACATTTTTTTTTTAAAAAGAGAATACAATCAGAGCTTGAAGAACAATAAGTACAATAAATTATTCTAATCATCATGCTCAAAGATGGAAAGAGAATTTTACCTAGGTACTTAATACACCTTTAAGTCTAAGCAGTTTGTGGGCATCTGATAGCAGTGGACCTAAAATTAATCTTTAAATATCCTTCAGTTAAAATCCCTGAAGCATAGAGTTATGCAGTCTTTAACACATTCTGACAAGTGAGTTATGAATTTTCCGGGACTTAATATATGGACTTTGCAAAAGAGCAAACTGAACGCAATCTGATAAAGCAATAATCTAACATCTTAACAGAAGAGAAAAATACATTTTTGTGAAAGTGGTTGTGAAGAGTGTAGCATAGTTCAGGATAGAGGAAATCTAAAGTGATGTTTACAGAGACTTTGAAAGCAGAAATAATGACTGATGATTGTTGCAATATTTCCAAGCATGGGTATGCTTGGAAAGGCAACAGTACAATTTGTCATTTATTAGCTTAAGGACAGATTTTCCAGCACTGCCATAAAAAGTTAATGTTGAACTTAGAAAATCATCCTCTGATGCAAATTTGAAGGACATGTCTGTGAGAACACCAGCCTGATTATATAAAACAATGAAAAGAATCTAAAAATACAGAATGTTGTGGAGTGGAAGGTAGGACATGAGCCAATTTATTAAAAAGGTTTCAATTAGGGTAATTATTTTTAACATTGGTTTCAACTTCTCTTTTATAAGACCATAAGTTATAGGAACAGAGTTAGGCCATTTGGCCCCTCGAGTTTGCTCCGCCATTCAATTACGACTGATCCTCTTCTCCCCTCCTCAGCCCTATGTCCCAGCCTCCCCATAACCTTTGATGCCATGTCCAGTCAAGAACTTATCAAGCTCTGCCTTAAATACACCCAACAACCCAGCCTCCACAGCTGCCTGTGGTAATAAATTCCACAAATTCACCACCCTCTGGCTAAAGAAATTTTTTCTGCATCTCTGTTTTAAGTGGATGCCCCTCTATCCTGAGGCTGTGCCCTCTTGTCCTAGACTCCCCCACCTTAGGAAACATCCTTTCCACATCTACTCTGTCTAGGCCTTTCAACATTCAAAAGGTTTCAATGAGATTATCCTTCATCCTTCTAAATTCCAGTGAGTACAGACCCAGAGCCATCAAATGTTCCTCATATGATTTACTCATTGACTTCCCAAATAAATTGAAATAAGCTACATGCCACAGTTGAAGATCACTGAAACTTAGTGAAGGAGAGCAAAATGATATTCAAGCCATTCACAGCAAAATTAATAGGATAATAGCAAAAACTGGGATGATGGGCACTGTATGAGATAGGACATGGAGTGAGATTGGACAGATGGAAAAGTTGGGAGATTGGAGAGGTATATTTGAGAGAAATTTGGAGGAAAGGACTTTGCAGGAGATGGAGCTGCAGACATAGAACATTGACTATGTGAAAATTTGCAGAGATTGGGGATATGAACATTCTGGGCAGATGATCAGACCACAAAGACAGTGGCACATAGCTTTGCCTTAGTTTGCTTCCAATTTGCCGAAGGAGTCTTCATTTTGCCTCATCTTCTGATACTCAGATCACATATCACATGCACAAGTGAGAATGATGCCTATCGGATGGTTAGTGGCATCAGCCTTTGTGCAGTGTTGGTTTGGTATCAGACCTGTCAGACTGGGTCCAATGATTTGGCCAGTGGCATCTGCTGAGGAGCCAGATTGCTTAGATGCAAGAAGCACCAGTGTACATTGTAAATGGGATCACCAGTGAGTTGCAGGATTACTGCAGTCAGAATGTGGTTACTTGAGAAAAACGTGACAATGCACTGGTAGGAAGAGATAAGAAATATCTAATTCACTCCAAGTATCAAAGGTGGAGCTGAATTTGAATCTTCCTCTCTTTTCAGCTGCTTTACTTGTTTAGCACTAATGGGAACATTGGTGGGAAAGAAGGCCCCTGCAAAGCAGGCCAAGCTTCCTAAAAGGAGGCAGGAAAGAGATGTAATGATCAGGAGGACCTTTGCAATAGGAGTCAGAATCAAAATCAGGTTTAAAATCACCAGCATCTGTCAAGAGATTCGTTGTCTTTGCAATATATATATATATATATATATATATATATAGTTAATTTTAAAAAGTAGTGCAAAAATAAAATAATGAAAGTAGTGAGGTAGTGTTCATGGGTCCAATGTCCATTTCAGAAATTGGATAGTAGAGGGGAGGAAGCTGTTCCTGATGCATTGAGTGTGAGCCTTCAGGCTTCTGTATTTCCTTCCTGATGGCAGCATTGAGAAGAGGGCATGTCCTGGGTGATGGGGGTCCTTAATGATGGATGACGCCTTTTTGCAGCATCGCTCATCGAAGATGTCCTGGATAATATGGCAGCTAGTGCCCATGATGGAGATGACTAAGTTTACAACTCTTATTTTGATCCTGTGCAGTAGCCAAACCCCTGTGCCACACCCCTCCCCCCATACAAGACATTGTTGCAGTCAGATAGAATGCTCTCCATGGTACATCTGCAGAAACTTGCAAGAAACCGGAGTACCCAGAGGAAACCCACATGCTCACAGGAAGAATGGATGAACTTTCTTACACGGGATGTTGGAACTGAATTCTGAACTCCAACACCCCAGGATGTAATTGCATCGACCGAAACACTATGCTACTATGCCTGTAACCACTCAAGAAATAAAACATCTTAATTAAAACACATCCAATAAATAATCACCTTCTTCACAATCTGCCTCAGCCACCATCTCAGATCCCTCTCGCCTTGCTCCTGCTCAGAACCTTCAGCTCTGTACTCATTACTGACACACAGTGAAGGGTGCAGCAGATGACAGTGAGGCATGACATCTTTTCTGGAGTCACAAGATGTCTCCTAACTTTTTCAGGCTTCTGAATTGTATATTTGGAACTACAGCAGGATTTCACACTGAACTCCACGGGCCTTTACAGACAGTTGAAATTGTGCACTCAGAAACTGCAAGGTGCCTGAACTTTAGTTAGAAACCAAAGACAGAGGTGACAAGGACGGAGATGGTCCTTGTTAGCAAAGCCCGTGCTTCCATTGGCTGCAGTGGGTGAAATACTGCCAGCATAGCATACTGCATTGTAAAGAATACAATACACACTGGGTGAGGCAACAAGGATTCTTTGGCGGATGAGCTTCAGAGAATGACAGTCAATGCAGTTTACATGTAAAGCCCTGAACATCACAAAAGTGCAATCCACCACTTTCTAATGTTTTGGTAAGCCCAGAGGTTGGGGCAATTCTACTCCTACTTAAAGAAGGAGAAATCCTGTTTCCTTCTGAGTAGAACATACCTGATCTCCAAAGGGTACTGCAGACCGAGAGATTTGACTTTTAGATCAGCCAGGTTGCCTGGAATGAACCAGAATCTAGAGTAGACTAGGTGCAGGTGAGGGGCAAGGGCTGCATCTCTGTACAAGGAGTCCGCTTTCTGAGGATCCATTGCTTCTCATTCAGGTGGAGGTAAGGTAATGCTGGTGGTAGATTATTGAAAATACCCCACAGTGCCAGAGCCTTTCTTCCCCTTCTCCCTGGAGGGAGACCTCATCACCGAGCCCTCTCACCCTGCTCCTACGAGTTACAATGGGACTGCAACTGCTGCTCCCAAGTTCCAGAGCATTCACTTGCAGACTTTCATCCTAGAGGCTTTCCTCCCATTCTGTTCTGGCAGATTTCTGCAACAAACTAGCAAATTATTGATGATTCTCAAACAAAACACAGATGGAGGGCTTGTTCAAGACCGTTTTCCTATGTGCAACCTGCTGTGTATATTCAATGCATTGATAAAAGTTCAGTTTCCCAGTGGAAATGTCACCTGGTGGATGTTCCTGTGCACTCCTCGGATTCTGTGTACCCTATCTGCTGCAAGCAGTGCGATGCAAATGGTTATACATTACGACAAGGTCATGGTCATGCTCCGCAATCGGTTTTACGATCCAGTTCAAACAGGCAGCTCATGAAAAAGCATGTACTGCACGACGAAGTTTCTAAGCCAGATTTCAAGACTGGAAGTACACAGTTTGCAAAGTTGCACTTGCATTCTGTTTGATTGACAACATGAGATTTTTGACAAGTTGAGATGTATATTGTAACAGCTGGAATGTTAAAACAATGCAGATGTCCTCACCAGGTTACAGATGCCACACTTAAGTGTAGCTGTACATATTGGTGTGTGTTTGGAAGACCAGTGGGATGGATTTGCGGGCTGCTGCCTCTTTTGCAATGGAATTAAGGCACAGTAGTACGAGTCAGATGAGCACTTGTAGCTGGATCTGCATGTGGAAACAACAATGTGCACCTTCTGCTGTAGCTGGATCTGCATGTGGAAACAACAATGTGCACCTTCTGCTGTGAGGGATCTCAGTTCGCAGCAACGTCATTTCATCTGGCTGAGAAATCTGAATGGTTGAATTGAACTACACAACACCCTTGTTTGGTCTATGTTTTTATTTAAATATATTGTCAGGCTTTCTCACATTCAATTTGCAAACTATTTAGGTTATGAACAGTTCTCAGAACAGAACACTGTCATAACCTGGGATGAAGTGTAATCTGATACATAGTTTGACTGAGTTTGGGCTGGAGTTTATAGGAATAAGAAATTGGAAGTTGTAGCTCTTCATGCACACTCCATCATTCAATCAGGTCCTGGCTGATCTCTTACCCCTGTGCCACTTACTTTCCCAGATCACCTTATAATCTAAGATCTATTTATCTCTGCCTCAAATATATTCTGAAATGATCTTCTACATCTCTCTTGGAAAGGCAACTGCAACGATTTAACATCGTCTGGAAGAAGTAACTTTTTTGTCACCTCTGTCTTGAATGTTTGACCCCTTATTTTGATACTTTGACTCCTGTTTCTTGTTATCCCAGACAGAAAATGTTAGCTGCCTATCCACCCTGTCAGGGCTTGTGAAATTTGTTTTTGGAACAGTGCAAATATTTTGCAGAATTATAGCAGCATAGAAATCAAAGACTGTACAAGAGAGAACCAGGATGAGTTAAACTTTCTAAAAATCCTGTAAGGTGTAGATTATGCCAAATTGGAGAAGCACCAAAATCTCAAATCACTTGAGATTTTCCTGATTTTCCCAGAAAACTTTAGTGGAGATACAGTACATGCACTAACCTTCAGAAGCTTAAACAGAATCAAAATATTAAAGGTTTCTTATCATCTTGTATTGTAATTCAAGCTCCAGTTTCTAACAGCATTCAAGGGTTTAATTATTCAGGACCTTTGTGGTGTCTTGGAAGAGATGAAACCTGAATGCGTCAGTAACAAAGTAAATGCCAGGTCAGTTTACTCTGAGACATACCTTGAAGAACATGAGATACAAACTGATAAGACCATAAGATAGAGGAGTAGAATTAGGTCATTTGGCCCATTGAGTCTGCTCCAGCATTTCATCATGACAGATCCATTTTCCCTCACAGACCCAATCACGTGCCTTCTCCCCATAACCCTTCATACCCTGACTAATCAAGAATTTATCAATCACTGCCTTAAATATACCCAATGACTTAGCCTCCACAGCCACAAATCCCCTGGCTAAAGAAATTCCTCCTCATCTCTGTTCTGAAAGGACGTCCCTCTATTCTGAAGCTGTGCCCTCTGGTCTTAGACTCCCCCACCACAGGAAGCATCCTCTCCCTGTCCACCCTTTCAAGGCCTTTCAACATTTCATAGGGTCTGACTGTCCTGGACACCTGAAAATGTTTGCTCAGTTATATTGTCATTTAGGAAACAGTTGTCTCGGGAACTGTTTGGGGAACCATTCTCCTTGCTTTCTCAAGCTGAAAACCTGTGAGCCTGGCAGACAGTTTCATAGCATTGCCTGTGAATAATACCAGGGGCTTTT
Organism: Hemitrygon akajei; assembly: GCF_048418815.1. Classification (NCBI taxonomy): domain Eukaryota; kingdom Metazoa; phylum Chordata; class Chondrichthyes; order Myliobatiformes; family Dasyatidae; genus Hemitrygon; species Hemitrygon akajei. Next base: position 17,172,810 of record NC_133143.1, on the reverse strand, counting down.
CATCTAACAGCTTAGGCTCTGACACCTCATTGGAGGAAGTTTCTGAAGAAGTATTTGCACCTGAAGAGACGCCAGGAACAAATAAATTACAGCCAGACACAAAGAGTGAAACTGCACATTGGTCTGGTGGGTGCAGGGCTCAAATGAGGGCCGCAATGTGCAAACTATATGTGCAGGTTGTTAAAATTGCATACTGAGATACTTGGGTCTGCCTGAATGTTAGTGCATGATGTTAAAGAGCATGGGGGAGTCCAGCTCCAAACTTGTATGTGGCTTTGTAAGAGTCTGCATGCCACTGTTAAGGTGATTGTTGGTTCCACACGTTGATCCAGCCATGCGTGTTCCATACGTGTTTGTGGAGATACTCCAGTGCCCACATTCTAAATTGCAAACTTAGACCATTGGTCCTGTGGCTCAGGCTGCCAGTGTTTGAAAGGGATCTACAGTTGTCCTGCCCTTCCAGCAGTTTACTAGTATTAGAACATAGAATAGTACAGCACAGTACAGGCCCTTCGGCCCACAATGTTGTACCAACCCTTAAACCCTGCCTCCCATATAATCCCCCCATCCCAAATTCCTCCATATACCTGTCTAGTGGTCTCTTATATTTCACTAGTGACTAGTGTATCTGCCTCTACCACAGACTCAGGCTGTGCATTCCACACACCAACCACCCTCTGAGTAAAAATCCTTCCTCTGATATCCCCCTTGAACTTCCCATCCTTTACCATAAAGCCATGTCCTCTTGTATTGAGCAGTGGTGCCCTGGGGAAGAGGCACTGGCTGTCGAGTATTGCTGATGCTTTGTCCAAGGTGTACAAACTGGTTGTCCTCTTGCAAGATGACACTGTTCATGCTCTTGCCTCCACTGCTCCAAGTGTCCTTGCAATTGCCTGTCAGCCAGCAGGCCCCAGAGAGGCGACAGAGTCTGGACAGGGTCATCTGTGCCCACAGATTTTCAATCAGTACACGCAGCCGCCTGTTAGCTCCTGCAAGGGGCAGACATCCTCCAGCCACTAGGGAGCACTACATGCAGATATTATGTACTGTACAGCAAACAAAGGCTGAGTCAATGACTTTGGTCTTGAGAGGATGTGTAAACATCCTATTGATTTGGCCTTTCATAATTTGTAAAAAACTTCATACAGAGAGGATCACCAGAGCAATACTAGAGCACTATATTCCTGTAGGGATTCCGGTTTCTTTACCTGTTCTCAGGTAAGGATGGTTGACATTTCTGGGAGAATTTGTCATCTAACTGCAAATGAGGAGCTGTCTTCTGAACATGTTACTGCACGTGATGTGAGTGACCACAGATAGTGATGAGATTTGTGTTGCTTCAAAATAATGAGTGTGCAAACCTTCAAAAAGAGATTGGGGTGAGACTGAGTATCTAAACAGCAGCTGCCCTTATTTACATGTAGTGCAGATAATGAGGAATAATCTCTGAAAAATGCTAGCATCTTCTTGGTAAATAGTACAGAGGAAAGTTGTGAATTTGATGCGCTTCAGTGCAAGTTCAGGGCTGTCTGTGGGGTGGCAATGCCTACAGGCTTCTTGATGCAGAATAAGTTATTTCTTAGTCGAGAACTATCTAGAGTATCCATGGAACTGTAGAAAATTTCCTTTGCAACCTTCGTGTAGAGAATAAACCAGCCTATGAAATGAGATTCCTTTGTTGAAGTATGCTTAGTCTCAGAACGCTCTCACACAATCATTCAGAACCTAGTCTAGGCCAGCTGCTGGCCAATGGTGAACGCCAGGGTAATGTGCCTATGAGATAGATATTAAACTGCATCATATCGTCCAAGGAGAAATTGTGAAAAATCCTACTAGTCTGGATCGAGGATTCAAATCACATTTATAATCAAAATAGGTATGCAGTAATCAACCCTGAGATTCGTCTTCCCACCCACACCCATGCTAGTTTGATGATAATTTGCTGCTTACTCTTCCTAATAGTGAAAACTCTTCCTGCATTTAGGCACGGTCTGTCTCTCCGTCTAATTTTGTGTATTATTTTGTGTAGTGGAGTCATTCTCAGGGATACTGGGCATAAGATGACCACACAACTCAAGGGTCTGTTTTCCTTTTCCTTTGGTGCTTTGGGGAGACCATATCTGCACTATTGCAGATGGTTTTGGCAGTCTTATCTTAGAAAGGTTATGTTTGTCTTGGAAGTGAAAAAGTGAAGGTTCACAAGGTTAGTTCTTTGAATAAGGTATCTGTCCTCGAATGAAAGCTTGAGTAGGTTGGGGTAGTAGTAGTAGGCCTCCGTTAGTCTCGATAGACCATGGATTTGCACCTTGGAAAGTTTCAAGGACGCAAGACTAGGCAAGGTTTTTTTATGGAAGACCAGCAGTTGCCCAAACTGCAAGTCTCCCCTCTCCACTCACCAAAGTTGTCCAAGGGAAGGGTATTAGGACCCATACAGCTTGGCACCGGTGTCGTCACAGAGCAATGTGTGGTTAAGTGCCTTGCTCAAGTACACACACGCAGCCTCAGCCAGGGCTCAAACTAGTGACCTTCAGATAACTAGACAAATGCCTTAACCACTTGGCCACGCGCCAACTGGTTGGGGTATATGTTCTTTGGGGTTTCAATATCATAGTAAAACATAGAGCAGAATTTAGGTCGATTCTTTCCCTCATGTGAGAGTCTTGCATTAGGGACATTGTCTCAGATGAGAAATAATTTGTTCTCAGAGGGTTATTGATCTTTGCACTGGCCTTTGGAGCTAAGAGCTATTGAGAATACTGGGCTTTCAGAGAACCAGTGATTATGAGGATCAGGTAGGAAAGTGAAGCTGAAACCAAGATCAAATTATTGGATAGCAGAGCAACCTGGGAGATGGAGGTGGGGGGTCAGGTGGTCTATTCTTGCTCCTATTTAATGTGCTCATGAACTTCCTCTTCCTCATCCTGCTGCCCTGCAGAAGGCAAATGAAAGCTTTGTGATGATAGTGAGATTCTGTGTTATTTCTGTGTAGCAAAAATAAGAGGTCTCCCTCTGCAGAGAGCAGCCAGGCATCACAACCTCTCCGGCCTCTTATCTTGAGGACCTCAATGGCAAATTTCACATTGCTCCTTATTGACTTACATCTGAGTTGAAATTCTGCACCCCTGCATTTCCTGGGGGGGAGGTTAGACTAAACTGCTTTGGATATTGGTTCATCTTGAAGTACATAGAATAATGAGAGAAATAGATAGGATGGGTGGTCAGTCTTTGTCTCCAGTGTAAGGGAGTCTAACACTACAGGCCAAGATTTAAGGTGAGAGGGGAAGACATAAAGGGGACTTGAAGGGCAACTTTCCCCACACAGGGATGGAGGGTATATGGAATGAATTGTCAGAAGAAATGTTAAAGGTGGGTACAATTTCAACATTTCAAAGACGTTTATGCACATGTATGGATAGAAAGTGGTTTGAGAGGCGAAAGGGACCTTTTCAATATGCACTTGATCAGTCTGGATGAATTAGGTAGAAAAGCTTGTTTCTGTATTTCACGATTATGAATCTTGCTCCTAGTCATGTTGGAACCTTAACTATTTCACAAGTAAAGCACCCTGTCATCTCTCTTACAAACAGCCAACATTTCTGTCCATGGCCTCCTCTTGTGCCAAGATGAGGTCACCCCCAGGGTGGAGGAGCAACACCTTATGTTCCATCTAGGCAACCTCCAACCAGATGGCACGAATATCGATGTCTCCTTCTGGTAAAAAAAACACTCCCCCCTCCTACCCTATTTCCCCTGACCTTTTACCTCCTCTCACCTGCCTATGACTTCCCCCTGGGTCCCCTCCTTTTGTCCACTCTCCTCGCCTATCAGGTTCCTTTTTCTCCTGACCTTGGCCTTTCCTACACCCTGGCTTCACCTATCACCTTCTGGCGAGCCTCCTTCCCCTCCCCCCACCTTGTTATTCTGACATTTTCCCCCTTCCTTCTCAGTCCTGAAGGAGGCTCTTGGCCCAGAATGGTGACTATTTATTCATTTCCACAGATGCTGCCTGACCTGCTGAGTTCCTCCAGCATTTTGTGTATGTTGCTTTGGATTGCCAGCATCTGCAGACTTCCTTGTGTTTAAAATTTCTGATCTGGTTGCAGCAGAGTCAGAAATCTCTACAACTTTTAGTTTCAATGTTCATGCCAGCAACGTCACCTCAAATCAATTCCTAAAAAAACCCAGCAAAATTGTTGTTTAAATTAAAAAGCATAGGTGTGGAGATTCTTCCTGGCATTCCATTTTGATTTCTTCCATCTGCTGCTATGTATTCATTGCATTTTTGTGAACCAACCTGAGAAACATGGGAATATCAGGTGCACAGTATGCACTTGTGGTGCATTTAGAATCAAATCTTGCACTATACATGGTTGGACAATAATATCAATCCCACAGAGCTCTTTAGTCCTGCAGTACATTAGAGTGTGTACCAGTTTCCAGATCTATGACTTTAATAAAGTATTGCCCAATGGAGCCTAGCTCTCTGATTCATGTCTGATGGGACCCAGCCAGATGGGTTGGATCAGATCAGGTTGTGGAAATACTAAAAGCCCTTGGGCACGCTTCAGATGAGCCTGGCTTGGGTAAGGTTTTATTTTTATACCCTTGCAGTTCATAACCTCCCACAGGCACTGTGAATCTGAGGGAAATAAGCACTGCTGCCACACGGAGTTAAGGTGGCATAAGATTGTTGAACAGATTAATCATGAAAAATGCACTAAGTTGCCTTGCCTTGCAAGCAATAATATTGGTGTACACCCATCAATAATGTCAGCTACAGATTAAAAAAACAACAGCCAAGGCATTTACTAATTGCCTTCTTTCGCAAGACTCCATCAGAATAATAAAACTATCAGTTAGTCCTTGACTTGATTTTTAAAAAAGCATTTCTCAATCGTAAGCTGACGTTCTTACATTTTGAATCAGCACATTTTTATTGGGTTCTGTGGAGAGTGGTGGACGGGGAGTGATTCTGTTTCTTGGAATAAGGCATGGGGAAGGGACCAGGTGGCCAAGGTAGCTCTGACTGGTATTTAACAAATCGCTGCTGTTTTGTGCGTGAGTAGAATCTCGTGCACAGCCAGTGAATAGAACAATGATACATGGACACTAATTCGCTAAGAATGTCTAATGCATTAACATATTTTGTCATCTGCCTACAGATAGTGAAACAAAAAAATGGAAAAATTTACATCCTCCTGCAAAATTGAGCATCAACCCAGGGATTAGCTTGATGTGGAAGCTATTATGAAAGTTCTTATGAACTTATGATCTGACACAACATTTTTAAAGCTGATTAGAGCTCTATTTCAGTGGTCCAGTTGTTGGAGTCCCACTGAATGTAAAGAACAGTTCCAATTAGGAAATGCCAGTATTAACAATGATTCCAATGGTAACAGTGATGGCTGTTTGCAAAAATACTTAGAATGTAGTTGTGCTTAAAACTGTCTTCCTCAGTAATAATTGTTATGCTAAAAGACTTCGTATGGGCAGGTTACTCAACGAATTGGTGCAGTATAACCTGGCCCAGAACTAAATACAGGAATATATGTTGATGTTAACAAATTTCTCATGTGCCAAGTTCTTCAGTGCAGCATTTTAGAAAGGTGAAGAAGCTGGCTGGACCCCAACATTTTACCACTTGTAAGACAGCAAAGTCTTACATCCGTACCTTTTAGTCTCTTATTCCTTGTCTTCCAACTTAATTGGTCAGATAATGGTGCATAATGTTGGGGAAAGGTTAAGGAGAGCCTATCGGTTTGAAAAGAAATACTGGTAGAACGTGGACACTGAAAAATCAAAATACAAATCTTGTACAGTTTAGCAGTATATAGGTCTGTTTATCACTAACTAAGGACAACTAAGTCTACCTAATGAAAATAAACCATGTTACTTTCATATGGTGCTGATGTATGTTTCTGTCACTGCTAAATCTTCGTGAGTTAGTTTTGGGCTGATGTAACAAAATATATTTACAAAGTAATGTGTATGTATCTAGACTGTTTAATCTCCCTCCTGGGGTGCATTAAAGCAAGATTGATTTCTTATTAAATAAAATTGTTTGACAGACAAAACACCACACAATATGAAATATTTAATGCCGTCACTTCACACTTGTGTGGATTGAATTCCAATTGACACTTATCTTATCACCTGACTAGTCCACCATTATCTTCCTGTAGTCTACAAATCTTATCATCACTATAGATCACACTTACAGTTTCTGTTTCACCTTTAAAATGTTTAATCATTAAATATTAAGTGCATCGGAGGAGGGAATACTAAAGGAGTCATGCATCTTCCGGGCTCATTATCATGAGCTAGGTGAGCGCCTATCAAAAAAACTGCTAGAAATCTCAAATAAAAACATAATAGTTACACATAGTTCAAGATAACACTTATTCAGAAGTGGGAAAGAAAAAGTGAAAGAGAGCGAAAAACAAAGGGGTCATGCAAACTCTGAAGTCCCTGTCAAAGACAGAGGAAAAGGCCCAGAAGATAGGGTCAATGAGAAACAAATGGAGTTATTCTTAAAAATGAATAACTTCTTGCAGTTCTAATAGAGGAAATTAGTTACCCAAAATTGTTAAATTTAAGATCAGATGCTGCCTTTCCTCCCCAATGTTCGCTTGGCGTTCGATGGCTCACGTTTGGATTCTTTTATTGTGTGGCTGTATCCTTTTATCTTATACATGCTATGTGTGCTTTGTGCTGTGTGTGACTGTTGGTACAGTGTTTGGTATGATGTGAAATCTGATGAGCAGGTGCACCTTAAATGTGTCTTATCAGGGTTGTAATATTTGCAAGAGGGAGATGGTGAGTGGGATACTGAAATTGTGATAAATTAGGAGCTTTCAGTTATGCAATAATTACAAGTGTTTGCATGCACCGCATTAGAATTGGGTGTCTCTGTTGAGATGCAGAATGTTTGTTGTTCCTCCTAACTCTAGGCCACTGAGATTGCATGCCACTGTTTCATTAGAATCTCATGGATCTTGGAGACTCCAGACCCATGAACTGGTGGACTCCCTTTGCTGTTGGCACTCAAGCGAATGGTAGGAAGTGCTCACTGGCTGAAACCCCTGAGAAGGAGGAGTCTTGTGTGGCGTGGCAGTGGAGGAGGCGAGGTGGAAGTGAAATTACTGATGCAGAGTTCAGAAGGCTTCCAGACAATTTCTAACTACAATATATTTGCAATAACTGGATTACATCTAGATAGCCTTTTATTAAATAATTAGGTGGAATTATATGTTTTGTTTTTAAAATGACCTCTTCCACACATTTAGCAAGAATATCCGTAGGCTGTGCCTTGCACCTATTCCGAATATAGGAGTGATATGGTTCAGGTAACCTCATACCCACCCCCATCTCTTCCAAAAGGGCAAATCCAAAAAACAGTTTCCATAACAACCCAGTTATGAAATGAAGCAAGCCATCAGCTTACGTTGATGACATCTAGGTGGCTCTGAGCTTGACAACAAGATAGATTTCAAAGGTTCAAGGTTCATTTATTATTAAAATATACAACTCTGAAATTCTTCTTCTCCAGATAGCCACAAAACCAAGAAAGAACAGATCAACCCCCAAAATCCCTCCTCCCTGCACAAAAAGATGAACAAAAATGGAACGAGTACATCGACCCTCAAATCCCCCTCCCTGCACAAAAAAACAAGAAAGATCAAGCAAAAAACACAGAATTTAAAAAAACCAAAAGACTGAAAAATGTCCACAGACCAAGTCCACATCTAAGACACAGAAAACCTGGGCAACATTCTCCGTCTCCATAGCAGAGCGATCTCACCAGTGATAAAAAGGAACTGGCGACAAGAAGTCCAACAAGGATCTACTGAACAGCTTTACAGAGACAAAATCAGTGTAGGGCAGGCTGGGAGATCCAGTGCACTTTAGGGTCTGGAACTCTTGTATTAAAAACGCTTAAAAACTAAAACATACTCATTCACAGTCTCTCCCATACCTAATACTTCCTCTTGTGCCATACCAATAATCAAACCTGCACAGACCTTGCTTCTGCATGGAAGTGATTTCCCTCAATGCCCTTGGTAACCCAGCTGGGGTGGTACCATAACATAGTGGTTAGCACAATGCTTTACAGTACAAGTGTCCCAGGTTCAATCCTTGCCGGTGCGCGTAAGGAATTTGTAAGTTCTCCCTGTGAATGTGTGGGTTTCCTCCAGGTGCTCCAGTTTCGTCCCACAGTCCAAAGAACGTACCAGATGGTTGGTTAATGGGTCATTGTAGCTTCTCCTGTGATTAGGCTCGGATTTAATTGTGGGATTGCCAGGCGGCACGGCTCGAATGTCTGGAAGGGCCGACTCCGTGCTGTGTCTCAATAAGTAAATAAAATGTGACAGAGAATGTGGTCCTCTTATTTATCTTCTGGAGGCCCAATTTTACAATGAGCGGTTTAAGCATCACCATCCCTTCACTGTCGTTGTGTCAAAACTCCTTCCCTATCTTCACCTCACAGACAGCAACAGTTCACCACCATCTCCTCAATGGCAATTAAAGGTGGGCAATTACCGGTAAATGCTGGCTCAGGCTGTGAAGCTCGTTCCACAGCCCTGTTCATTCTGAATGGCTTGCTTCTGTACACCCAACATTACCAGTGGAAGGTCTGCAGAGAGATTTCCACAATATTAGTTAGCTAACTTATTTGAGAAAGAAGGCTGGGTGGATCACGGAAGGGGAGATGCATGGCTCTTGGTGTGGAGCTGCTGGGATGGTGGTGTCTTGCTGACAGCACATTTAAGAACTTAGCTCCCCGACTATTGCCTTGACATCGTTCTGAAGCACCACATACCCAGTGCTGTCCAGGCTTGTAGCTTTTTCTCTAGCTGATCAGCCATAGGGGTCAAGCTGATAATTATGAAGACTAAATCTGTCTGCAGTTGCTGCCCTAGAGAACCAATATCAATCAGGAAGATAATTCATAATTGGTCTTTAATCGCTGCAGTAAGAGGACTGAATGTTCAGGTTCAAGTTTAATTGTCATTCAACCATACATGAATACTGCCAAATGAAACAGCGTTTCTCCAGGGCCAAGGTGCAAAACAGTACCAATAGTTGTGAACATCACAAGGTACATATAGCACATATAGGATAGCAAGCACATATTATATATCAGTAAAATACAGTCACACGAAACAAAACATAGTCCAAGACCCTAAGTCCGTGAATGTTGTGCCAAAGGTTTAAAAAGGAGAGGAATTTTTCAATGGTCTTTTAAATCGAAGCAAGAGGTGGAGAGTGAAGAAGTAAAGGCATCTTGGAGAGAAGCCATTTTTTTTAACTGATCGGGGAAAAGAGGCTAGACTGCACAGGCACGTGACATAGTCGGAGTGGACTGAGTCAGAGTGGGGCGGCTTTGGCTCAACAGGCTTTGGCGTGAACAGGCAGAGGCGAGGGTAGGTTCCGGTAAGTTTTGTTTTGTTTGTTTAGAGTAGAGAGAATGCCAGGCAGGATGTTGGAATGCTCCTCTTGCAGGATGTGGGAAGTCAGGGAGACCTTTGGTGTCCCTGACAATGACACCTGCAAGAAGTGCATCCAGCTGCAGCTCCTAACAAACCACATTAGGGAATTGGAGCAGGAGCTGGATGATCTCCAGATCATTTGGGAGAATGAGGAGTTTACAGATAGTAGCTACAGGGAGGCAGTTACGCCAAAGGAGCAGTGCACAGGTAATTGGGTTACCATCAGGCGAGGGAAGGGGAAAGGGCAGGCAGAGCAGGGTTCCCCTGTGGCCATTTCCCTTGACAACAAGTATACCGATTTGGATACTGTTGGGGGGGGGGGTGGGGAATGACTTATCTGGGACAAGTTGCGGCAGCCAGATCTCTAGCACTGAGTCTGGTTCTGCAGTGCAGAAGGGAGGGGGGGAAGAAGAGGAGAGTGGTAGTGATAGGGGACTCAATAGCTAAAGGTACAGACAGGAGGTTCTGTGGTCGTGACAGTGACTCCTGGATGGTTTGTTGCCTCCCAGGTGCCAGGGTCAGGGATGTCTCTGATCGCGTGCAAAGCATTCCGAAATGGGAGTGTGAGCAGCCAGATGTCATGGTACACATCGGTACCAGTGATGTAGGAAGAAACAGTGAGGAGTCCTGAATACTGAGTATAGAGAGCTTGGTAGGAAGTTAAAAAACAGGACCTCAAGGGTGGTAATCTCAGGATTACTACCTGTGCCACGTGCCAGTGAGAGTATGAATAGGATGCTCTGGAGGATGAACACATGGCTGAGGAACTGGTGTAGGGGGCAGGGTTTCAGATTTCAGGATCATTGGGACCTCTTCTGGGGCAGGTGGGACCTGTACAAGAGAGACGTGTTACACCTGAACTACAGGGGGACCAACATCCTTGCAGGGAAGTTTGTTAGTGCTACTGGGGGGGGCGGGGTTTAAACTAGATTTGCAGGGGGATGGGAACCAAAGTGCCAGAGCAGATAGTGGAGCAGGGATGAAAATAAATGATGTTAAAGTTTCATGCAAAGTCACAAATAGAAGGTTTTTGTGTGGTGGTAATAATCTTCTGAGGCGTGTCTAATTTCAATGCGAAGAGTATTGTGGGGAAGGTTGATGAGCTGAGGGTATGGATTGACATGTGGAATTATGACATTGAAGCCATTAGTGAAACTTAGCTACAGGAGGGGCAGGACTGGCAGCTTAATGTTCCAGGGTTCCGATGTTTCAGACGTGATAGAGGCAGAGGGATGAAGGGTGGTGGGGTGGCATTGCTAGTCAGAGAAAATGTTACAGCAGTGCTCAGGCAGGTCAGATTAGAGGGCATGTCTACCAAGGCCATATGGGTGGAGCTGAAATCAGGAAAGGTATGACCATGTTAATAGGGTTGTATTATAGACCACCCAATAGTCAGCGAGAATTGGAGGAGCAAATCTGTAGAGAGATAGCAGACAACTGCAGGAAACATTAAGTTGTGATAGTAGGGGATTTTAATTTTCCACGTATTGATTGGGACTCTCATACTGTTAAAGGTCTAGACGGGTTAGAGTTTGTAAAATGTGTCCAGGAAAGTTTTCTAAACCAATGTATAGAGTTACCAACTAGAGAGAATTCAATATTAGATCTCCTATTAGGAAACAAGTTAGGAGAGATGACGGAAGTGTGTAGGGGGAGCACTTTGGTTCCAGTGATCATAACGCTATTAGTTTCAGCTTGATCATAGATAAAGATAGATCTGGTCCTCAGGCTGAGGTTCTAAATTGGAAAAAGGGCAAATTTGAAGAATTGAGATAGGATCTAAAAAGCATGGATTGGGACAGGTTGTTCTCTGGCAAGGATGTCGTTGGTAAGTGGGAAGCCTTCAAAGGAGAAATTTTGAGAGTGCAGAGTTTGTATGTTCCTGTCAGGATTAAAGGCAAAGTGAGTAAGAATAAGGAACCTTGGATTTCTTGGTTTTCTTAACTCTGATAAAGAAGAAGAGAGAGATGTATGACATGTATAGGAAACAGGGAGTAAATAAGGTACTTGAGGAGTATAAAAAGTGCAAAAAAAACTTAAGAAAGAAATCAGGAGGGCTAAAAGAAGACATGAGGTAGCTTTGGCAGTCAAGGTGAAGGATAATCCAAAGAGCTTCTACAGGTATATTAAGAGCAAAAGGATAGTAAGGGATAAAGTTAGTCCTCTTGAAGATCAGAGTGGTCGGCTATGTACAGAACCAAAAGAAATGGGGGAGATCTTAAATGGGTTTTTTGCATCCGTATTTACTAAGGAAACTGGCATGGAGTCAATGGAAATAAGGCAAACAAGTAGTGAGGTCATGGAACCTATACAGATTGAAGAGGAGGAGGTGCTTGCTATCTTGAGGCAAATCAGAGTAGATAAATCCCCAGGACCTGACAGGGTATTCCCTCGGACACAGAAGGAGACTAGTGTTGATAGTGCAGATATATTGCAGGCCCTGGCAGATATATTTAAAATGTTGGTATCTACGGGTGAGGTGCCAGAGGATTGGAGGGTAGCTCATGTTGTTCTGTTCTTTAAAAAAGGTTCTAAAATTAATCCCAGAAATTACAGGCTGGTAAATTTGACATCAGTAGTAGGTAAATTATTGGAAGGAGTAGTAAGAGATAGATAGGATCTACAAGTATTTAGATAGACAGAGACTTATTAGGGAGAGTCAATGCGGCTTTGTGTGTGGTAGGTCATGTTTAACAAATCTATTAGAGTTTTTCGAGGAGGTTACAAGGAAAGTGGATGAAGGGAAGGCAGTGGATGTTGTCTACATGGACTTCAGTAAGGCCTTTGACAAGGTCCCACATGGGAGGTTAGTTAAGAAGATTCAGTCACTAGGTATACATGGTGAGGTAGTAAATTGGATTAGACATTGGCTCAATGGGAGAAGCCAGAGAGTGGTAGTGGAGGATTGCTTCTCTGAGTGGAGGTCTGTGACTAGTGGTGTGCCACAGGGATCAGTGCTGGGTCCATTGTTAACTGTCATCTATATCAATGATCTGGATGATAACGTGGTAAATTGGATCAGCAAATTTGCTGATGATACAAAGATTGGAGGTGTAGTGGACAGTGAGAAAGGTCTTCAAAGCTTGCAGAGGGATCTGGACAAGCTGGAAAAATGGGCTGAGAAATGGCAGATGGAGTTTAATGCAGACAAGTGTGAGGTATTGCACTTTGGAAGGAAAAACCAAGGTAGAACATACAAGGTAAATGGTAGGGCACTGAGGAGTGCAGTAGAACAGAAGGATCTAGAAATACAAATACAAAATTTAAGTGGCGTCACAGGTAGATAGAGTAGTAAAGAGAGCTTTTGGTACATTGTCCTTTATAAATCAAAGTATTGAGTATAAGAGTTGGAATGTTATGGTGAGATTGTATAAGGCATTGGTGAGGCCGAATTTGGAGTATTGTGTGCAGTTTTGGTCACCTAATTACAGGAATAATATTAATAAGGTTGAAAGAGTGCAGAGAAGGTTTACAAGGATGTTGCTGGGACTTGAGAAACTGAGTTACAGAGAAAGGTTGAATAGGCTAGGACTTTATTCCCTGGAGCGTAGAAGAATGGGGGGAGACTTGACAGAGTTATATAAAATTATGATGGGTATAGATAGAGTGAATGCAAGCAGGCTTTTTCCACTGAGGCTAGGGGAGAAAAAAACCCAGAGGACATGGGTCAAGGGTGAAGGGGGAAAAGTTTAAAGGGAACATTAGGGGGATGTGGAAAGTGGCCATTGAGTGAGTGGGCCAGTGAAGGAGTGGAGATTTGAGGCTTTGACTCGAGAGATTCTGGCAGTTTTGCCAGTTGGACTGTGCAATCAAGTCAATCAAGATTTGAATAGCTCAGACTCAGCAGAAAGCAGCTGATTGGGCAATCGAGGTCAGGTGACCAAGCAGTTTGAAAAGCTCAAACAAATAAATAGAGGGTTACCTCAAGCGGAGCAGCCAGTGAGTGAGTGGACCAGTGAAGGAGTGGAGATTTGAGGCTTTGACTCGAGAGGCTTCGACGAGAAGTGGCTGAGGACGAGCTTCACTCCAAGTGAGGTAAGGCTGGGTAAGTTCCTTTCAAAGGAGAAAGTTTCAAAAGTTGAGGCAAGTATTGGGTAGGTCATGGCAGCTGAGATCGGCCCCGGGGTTTGTTCATCCTGCAGCATGTGGGAAATCAGGGATACTTCCAGTGTCCCTGATGACTATGTGTGCAGGAAGTGTGTCCAACTGCAGCTTCTGGCAGACCGCATTGAGCGTCTGGAGCTGCGATTGGATTCATACTGGAGCATCCGCGATGTTAAGAAAGTTGTGAATAGCATGTTCAGTGAGTTGGCCACACCGCAGGTAAAGGCTACACAGGCAGAAAGGGAAGGGGTGGCCACTAGACAGCATAGCAGTATGCAGGTAGTGCAGGAGTCCCCTGAGGTCATCTCCCTCCTAAACAGATATACTGTTTTGGATACTGTTGGGGGAGATGTCTCATCAGGGGAAGGCAGCAGCAGCCAAGTTCATTGCACCATGGGTGGCTCTGCGGCACAGGAGGGAAGGAAAAGGAGTGGGAGAGCTATAGTGATAGGGGATTCAATTGTAAGGGGAATAGATAGGCGTTTCTGCGGCCACAGACGAGACTCCAGGATGGTATGTTGCCTCCCTGGTGCAAGGGTCAAGAATGTCTCTGAGCGGCTGCAAGACATTCTGGAATGGGAGGGTGAACAGCCAGTGGTCGTGGTGCACATAGGTACCAACGATATAGGTAAAAAAACGGGATGAGGTCCTACAAGGTGAATTTAGGGAGTTAGGAGATAAACTAAAAAGTAGGACCACAAAGTTAATAATCTCTGGATTACTACCAGTGCCACGTGCTAGTCAGAGTAGAAATAGGAGGATATTTCAGATGAATACGTGGCTTGAAAAATGGTGCAAGGGGGAGGGATTCAAATTTCTGGGGCATTGGAACCAGTTCTGGGGGAGGTGGGACCAGTATAAACAGGATGGTCTGCACCTGGGCTGGACTGGAACCAATGTCCTAGGGGGAGCATTTGCTACTGTTGTTCAGGAGGCTTTAAACTAATGTTGCAGGGGGATGGGAACAAGTGCAGAGAGACAGAGGGGTGTAAAATGAGGGTAGAAGCAAAAAGTAGTAAGGTGAAAAGTAAAAGTGGCAGGTAGGCAAATCCAGGGCAAAAAGCAAAAAGGGCCACTTTTCAACATAATTGTATAAGGGCTAAGAGTGTTGTAAAAACAAGCCTGAAGGCTTTGTGTGTCAGTGCGAGGAGCATTCGTAACAAGGTGGATGAATTGAATGTGCAGATAGTTACTAATGAATATGATATAGTTGGGATCACAGAGACATGGCTCCAGGGTGACCAAGGATGGGAGCTCAACATCCAGGGATTTTCAACTTTCAGGAGGGATAGACAGGAAAGAAAAGGAGGTGGGGTAGCATTGCTGGTTAGAGAGGAGATTAACGCAATAGAAAGGAAGGACATTAGCCTGGAGAATGTGGAATCGATATGAGTAGAGCTGCATAACACTAAGGGGCAGAAAACGCTGGTGGGAGTTGTGTACAGGCCACCTAACAGTAGTAGTGAGGTTGGGGATGGCATTAAACAGGAAATTAGAAATGCGTGCAATAAAGGAACAGTAGTTATAATGAGTGACTTCAATCTACATATAGATTGGGTGAACCAAATTGGTAAGGGTGCTGAGGAAGAGGATTTCTTAGAATGTATACGGGATGGTTTTCTGAACCAACATGTCGAGGAACCAACTAGAGAGCAGGCCATTCTAGATTGGGTATTGAGCAATGAGGAAGGGTTAGTTGGCAATCTTGTCATGCGAGGCCCCTTGGGTAAGAGTGACCATAATATGGTGGAAATCTTCATTAAGATGGAGAGTGACATAGTTAATTCAGAAACAAAGGTTCCGAACTTAAAGAAGTGTGAATTTGAAGGTATGAGATGTGAATTAGCTAAGATAGACTGGCAAATGATACTTAAAGGGTTGACGGTGGATATGCAATGGCAAGCATTTAAAGATCGCATGGATGAACTACAACAATTGTTCATCCCAGTTTGGCAAAAGAATAAACCAGAGAAGGTAGTGCACATGTGGCTGACAAGGGAAATTAGGGATAGTATCAAGTCCAAAGAAGAAACATATAAATTAGCAAAAAAAAGCGGCACACCTGAGGACTGGGAGAAATTCAGAGACCAGCAGAGGAGGACAAAGGGCTTAATTAGGAAAGGGAAAAAAGATTATGAGAAAAAGCTGGCAGGGAACATAAAAACTGACTGTAAAAGCTTTTATAGATAGGTGAAAAGAAAAAGATTGGTCAAGACAAATGTAGGTCCTTTACAGTCAGAAACAGGTGAATTGATCATAGGGAACAAAGACATGGCAGACCAATTGAATAACTACTTTGGTTCTGTCTTTACTAAGACAATAGACAATAGACAATAAGTGCAGAAGTAGACCATTCGGCCCTTCGAGCCTGCACTGCCATTTTGAGATCATGGCTGATCAATTCCTATCAATACCCGGTTCCTGCCTTGTCCCCATATCCCTTGATTCCCCTATCCATAAGATACCTATCTAGCTCCTTCTTGAAAGCATCCAGAGAATTGGCCTCCACTCCCTTCCGAGGCAGTGCATTCCAGACCCCCACAACTCTCTGGAAGAAGAAGGAGGACATAAATAATCTTCCGGAAATAGTAAGGGACCGAGGGTCTAGTGAGATGGAGGAACTGAGGGAAATACATGTTAGTAGGGAAGTGGTGTTAGGTAAATTGAAGGGATTAAAGGCAGATAAATCCCCAGGGCCAGATGGTCTGCATCCCAAAGTGCTTAAGGAAGTAGCCCAAGAAATAGTGGATGCATTAGTGATAATTTTTCAAAACTCCTTAGATTCTGGATTAGTTCCTGAGGATTGGAGGGTGGCTAATGTAACCCCACTTTTTAAAAAAGGTGGGAGAGAGAAACCGTGGAATTATAGACCAGTTAGTCTGACATCGGTGGTGGGGAAAATGAGAGGTGAAATCATCGGACAAAGTCAGCATGGATTTGTGAAAGGAAAATCATGTCTGACGAATCTTATAGAATTTGTTGAAGATGTAACTAGTAGAGTGGATAGGGGAGAGCCAGTGGATGTGGTATATTTAGATTTTCAAAAGGCTTTTGACAAGGTCCCACACAGAAGATTAGTGTGCAAACTTAAAGCACGCGGTATTGGGGGTATGGTATTGATGTGGATAGAGAATTGGTTGGCAGGCAGGAAGCAAAGAGTGGGAGTAAACGGGACCTTTTCAGAATGGCAGGCAGTGACTAGTGGGGTACCACAAGGCTCAGTGCTGGGACCCCAGTTGTTTACATTATATATTAATGATTTAGACGAGGGAATTAAATGCAGCATCTCCAAGTTTGCGGATGACACGAAGCTGGGCGGCGGTGTTAGCTGTGAGGAGGATGCTAAGAGGATGCAGGGTGACTTGGATAGGCTAGGTGAGTGGGCAAATTCATGGCAGATGCAATTTAATGTGGATAAATGTGAGGTTATCCACTTTGGTTGCAAGAACAGGAAAACAGATTATTATCTGAACGGTGGCCAATTAGGAAAAGGGGAGATGCAACGAGACCTAGGTGTCATTGTATACCAGTCATTGAAGGTGGGCATGCAGGTACAGCAGGCGGTGAAAAAGGCAAATGGTATGTTGGCATTCATAGCAAAAGGATTTGAGTACAGGAGCAGGGAGGTTCTACTGCAGTTGTACAAGGCCTTGGTGAAACCGCACCTAGAATATTGTGTGCAGTTTTTGTCCCCTAATCTGAGGAAAGACATTCTTGCCATAGAGGGAGTACAGAGAAGGTTCACCAGATTGATTCCTGGGATGGCAGGACTTTCATATGAAGAAAGACTGGATCGACTAGGCTTATACTCACTGGAATTTAGAAGATTGATGGGGGATCTTATTGAAACGTATAAAATTCTAAAGGGATTGGACAGGCTAGATGCAGTAAGATTGTTTCCGATGTTGGGGAAGTTCAGAACGAGGGGTCATAGTTTAAGGATAAAGGGAAAGCTTTTTAGGACCGAGATGAGGAAAAACTTCTTCACACAGAGTGTGGTGAATCTGTGGAATTCTCTGCCACAGGAAACAGTTGAGGCCGGTTCATTGGCTATATTTAAAAGGAAGTTAGATATGGCCCTTGTGGCTAAAGGGTTCGGGGGTATGGAGGGAAAGTAGGTACAGGGTTCTGAGTTGGATGATCAGCCATGATTATACTGAATGGCGGTGCAGGCTCGAAGGGCTGAATGGCCTACTCCTGCACCTATTTTCTATGTTTCTATGCTTCTTCACACAGAGAGTGGTGGGAATGTGGAATGAGCTGCCAGATGAAGTTGTAAAATTTAAAACTTTAAAAACTCACTTTTAAAACTTAGGAAAATCTTGGACAGGTACATGGATGAGAGGTGTATGGAGGGATATGGCCCAGGTGCAGGTCAATGGGACTAGGGAGAAAAATGGTTCGGCACAGCCAAGAAGGGTCAAAAGGCCTGTTTCTGTGCTGTAATGTTCTATGGTTCTATAGTCTGCAGTTGACCAATACAGCTTGTCTTCTGCCGAGTGAACACTGGGGGCAGCACTGACTCCAGCTCGGATGCTGCAGCACACTGACTCTGAGGCCTCTCTCCTGGGCTGCTGTAAACAGACGACACTGCGGTTTGAGGCCTAGTGTTCGCTATGACCGAGGCCACATTGCTCCCTGCCGTCCACCAACAAATCGGTAAATTGGACTTGCAGCACTCCACATTAACAATGCCCAACAGGGTTTTGTGATCATAGGAAAAGTGACCAAGATGATCACCCGCTGTTAGACTGTACACCGCTTTCATGCACTGACTCCTCTGAAGCCGTTCTGATGCAGGCAAATGGCGCTCAATAACAAACCTGGACCAGCCAACCAGAACGCAACTCAAGCCCAAGGGAACTATAATTTTATCCAAAGGCCACCTGACTCAATCGAAGGACATTCAAGTCAAGTCAAGTCAAGTTTATTGTCATTTTGACCATAAACTGCTGGTACAGTACACAGTAAAAAAGAAACAACGTTGCTCCAGGACCCTGGTGCTACATGAAACACAAAACTATACTAGACTATGTGAGACAGCACAAGGCTACACTAGATTACGTAAAACAACATAAAAACTGCACTACACTACAGACCTGCACAGGACTACATAAAGTGCACAAAACAGTGCAGGGCAGTACAATAATTAATAAACTAGACAATAGGCACAGTAGAGGACAAATTACAATATAATAATAAATAATGTAGATCTCAGTCTAGTCTCTGGGTATTGAGGAGTCTGATGGCTTGGGGGAAAAGAGTGTTGCATAGTCTAGTCGTGAGAGCCCGAATGCTTCGGTACCTTTTGCCAGATGGCAGGAGGGAGAAGAGTTTGTGTGAGGGGTGCGAGCGGTCCTTCACAATGCTGTTAGCCTTGTGGGTGCAGTGCGTGGTGTAAATCTCTGTAATAGTGGGAAGAGAGACCCTGATGATCTTCTCAGCTGACCTCACTATCCGCTGCAGAGTCTTGCGATCCGAGACGGTGCAATTTCCGAACCAGGCAGTGATGCAGCTGCTCAGGATGCTCTTGATACATCGTCTGTAGAATGTGGTGAGGATGGGGGTTGGGAGATGGACTTTTCTCAGACTTTGCAGTAAGCAGAGTCGCTGCTGGGTTTTCTTTGCTATGGAGCTGGTGTTGAGAGACCAGGTGAGATTCTCCACCAGGTGAATGCCAAGAAATTTGGTGCTGTTAATGATCTCAACAAAGGAGCCGTCGATGTTCAGCGGAGAGTGCCCTCCTGAAGTCAACAACCATCTCTTTTGTTTTGTTCACATTCAGAGACAGGTTGTTGACTCAGCACCAGTCCGTTAGCCGCTGCACTTCCTCTCTGTATGCTGACTCATTGTTCTTGCTGATGAGACCCACCATGGTCGTGTCATTGACAAACTTGTTGATGTGGTTCGAGCTGTGTGTTGCAGCACAGTCGTGGGTCAGCAGAGTGAACAGCAGTGGACTGAGCACACAGCCCTGGGGCGGCCCCCGTGCTCAGTGTGATGGTGTTGGAGATGCTGCTCCCGATCCGGACTGACTGAGGTCTCCCAGTCAGGAAGTCTAGGATCCAGTTGCAGAGGGAGGTGTTCAGGACCAGTAGGCTCAGCTTTCCAATCAGTTTCTGAGGAATGATTGTGTTGAATGCTGAACTGAGGTCTATGAACAGCATTCGAATGTATGTGTCTTTTTTGTCCAGGTGGGTGAGGACCATTCACAGAAAAACCGGGAAAAACATCCCACCCTGCACATACATTGTTACAGATCAGAGAACAAATGCAATAATATCAACCAAAACACTCAGAAATGGATAAACTACTGAGCTGAGCCCTGACCTAACCCGAACCTGAACGCTCTGTCAAAATGTACAGTGACCATCAGGAAAGGCGTTCATATTGGGTCTTTAACCACTGCAAAAAGCGGATATGAAGGCTGTTGGCAGAACCCATCACCATCTCTGTCTCTCCATGATGATGGCAGAGGCGAAGTGTAGCTCTGATTCCATATTGAAGATGGCTAATGACACCATTGTCGTTGGTCGAATCAAAGGTGGTGACAATTGGCCAGTAGGAGGGAGACTGAAAATCTGGTTGAATGGTGCCATAACAACAACTTCTCAGTTAACGTCAGCAAAATCAAAGAGCTGATTATTGACTACAGGAGAAAGAAAACGGAGGTCCATGAGCCAGTCCTCATTAGGAGTGGTAGAGAGGGTTAGTAACTTTAAATTACATGGTGTTATATTTCAGAGGCTCTGTCCTGGGATCTGCTCGTAAATGCCATTACAAAGAAGGCACGGCAGCACCTCTACTTTCTCAGAAGGTTGCGCAGATTCAACATGTCACCCAAAACTTTGGAAAATTTCTATAAGTACACACTGCAGAGTATCCTGACTGACTGCATCACTGCCTGGTGTGGAAACACCAATGCCCAAGTATGGAGAATTCTACAAAAAGCTGTGGATACAGCCCAGTCCATCGCAGGAAAAGCCCTCTCTGCCTTTGAGCACATCCATACAGAGCACTGCCACAAGAAAGCAGCATCCAAAATCAAAGACCCCTGCCTTCCATGCTCTCCTCCCATTGCTGCCATCAGGAAGGAGGTGCAGGAACCTTAGGTCCCACATAACCTGGTTCAGGAACAGTTATTACTGTTTTAACTCCTAAACCACAACACTGAACTGATCACAGATCACTGGACTCACATACCAACACTCCACAACTCACATTCACAGTCTTACTTGTTTGCTTATTTATCTATTTATTTATTGTTTTTGCAGTTTGTTTTTGTTTGCACATTGCTGCAGCACTGAAAAGAACTCAAGAAAGGAATTAGGAAAGCCAGGAGGGGGCCATGAAAAATACTTATCAAGTAGGATTAAAGAGAATCCCATATCATTCTATACTTACATCAAGAGCAAGAGGATAATTGGTGAGAGGATAGGACCACTCAAGGATGAAGGAGGGAACATTTGCATTGATGTGGAGGGCATTGATATGCCAGATCATTCTGAGGTTGTGTTTGGTCTCTTGAAGAGCATTAGACCCCAAGGTCTGATTAGATATACCCCAGGTTATTAGGAGAGGTAAGAGAAGAGATTGTTGGGGCAATATCTTGTGTTCTCTCTAGCCACATGCAAGGTCTCGGAGGACAGCTGAGTAGCTGATGTTGTTCCATTATTTAAGAAGGGAACCAGGGATAATCCTGGACACTATAGACCGGTGAGTCTCATGTCAGTGGTAGGGAAGTTACTGGAGAAAATTCCTGAGAATAGGATTTAGGAGCTTTTGAAAAACCATGGCCTAAGTATGGAGAGGTGGCATGGTTTTGTGTGAGGCAAGTTTTGGCTTATTAACTTGATTGAGCTTTTTGATGAGGTGACAAGGTTTGATGAGGTGAAGGTAGAGCTATGGATGTTCTCTACCTGGATTTTAGTAAGCTGTTTGACAAGAAGGCTCATCCACAAGACTAAGATGCATAGGATCCATATGAATTGGCCATTTGGATTCAGAACTGGCTTTCCCATGGAAGATAGAGGTCAAAGGAACTTATTTTATCTGGAGGTCTGTGATTAATGGCGCTCCACAGGGATCTCTACTGGGACCTCTGCTGTTCATAATTTATGTAAATTGCCTGCATGAAAATGCAAATAGGTGGATTAATAAATTTGCAGATGATATGAAGATTGGCGGTAGTGTGCAACAGATTGGTAGAAGATTGGTGAAGAATTTTGAATCTTGGATTTCCAACATCTGCAGATTTTCTTTTGTTGGCAAAGAATACAGCAGGATTTGGATCAGTTGGAGATATGGGCAGAGAAACGACAGATAGAATTTAACCCAAATGTGAAGTGTTGCACCCTGATCTGACAAATGTAAAGAGGCAATACACTGTTACGTGCAAGACTCTTAACGTTATTTGTGAGCAGAGGAATCTTGGGGTCCAAGCTCATTGCTCACTAAAAATGGCTAGACGAGTTGATAGGGCAGCATGCTTGCTTTTATTAGTCAAGGCACTAAGTTCAAAAGTCAGAAAGTTCTGTTGCAGCTTTTTAAAATGCATCTGGAGCACTGCATACAGTTCTGGTTGGTCCATTATAGGCTTTGGGGAGGGGGAAGAATAGATTCACCAGAATGCTGTCTGGGTTTAATTTTATTTATTTAGAAAGGCCTTCTGGCCATTGAAGCCATGCCAGCAACACCTGACAACCCTGAATTTAACTCTGACCTAATCATGGGACAATTTACAATGGCCAATTGACCTACCTGGCACATCTTTGGACCTGTGGGTGGAAACCAGAACACTTAGATTAAACCCACCCATTCCATGAGAGAACACACAGAGTCTCCTGTGCTTACAGACTTGAACTCTGAACTTCCAACACCCCGAACTATAATAGTGTCATGCAAACTGGAAATGGAAGGATATGGATATTGTGTAGACAGAGGAGATGTCAGGGGTAAATTTTTTATGCAGAGAGTGGTGAGTGCGTGGAATGAGCTGCCAGTGACAGTGGTGGAGGTGGAAACGATAGAGTCTTTTAAGAGACTCCTGGACAGGTACATGGAGCTTGGAAAAATAGAGGGCTGTGGGTAACCCTAGATAATTTCTAAGGTAGGGACATGTTTGGAACAACTTTGTGGGCCAAAGGGCCTGTATTGTGCTGTAGGTTTTCTATGTTTCTATGTTAAACCGTCAGGCTAGGGCATGTGCTGTAACAAAAGTTGGACAAGTTGGTGTTTTCTCTGGCTGAGGGGAGATCTGATAACGGTTTATAAGATTATGAGAGGCATAAATAGACAAGGAGTATCTTTTTCCCAGAAACGAAATGTCTAATACCAGAGGCTGTGCATTTAAGGTGAGAGAGTGTAAGTTTAAAGAAGCTGTGAGGGGCAAGTTTTGTTTTACACTGAGTGGTGGATATCTGGAATGTGTTTCCTGGGATGGTGGTCGAGGCAGATAAATGAGGGACTTTTCAGAGATGTTTAGATAGACACATGAATGTGAAAGAACTGGAAGGATATGGACATTGTGTAGACAGAGGAATTAATTTGATTGGCAGTTTGATTAGTAATATAATTGGTTCAGCACAACATTGTGGGTGGAAGGGCCAGTTCCTGCGTTGTCAGTTCTGTGTTCTATGTTCTAACACAAAGAAAGGAACTACTTTATCCTCCTTGGGATTGACTGTCATTAAGCAGAATATGCAGCATACTGTGGCATTGCTCCTGAGTCAGGTTTACAAAAGGAGTGCAGCAAGACGTTATGCTGATGCCAGCACTGACATGGTGATGAATGATGATACGTTCTCTTAGCACAAGGATTTCGCATGCTGTCAACTGATACCAAGGGAAGTGCTTTGAGAAGCATCTCTTTGCTGGTGAGAAAATCATGATGACAGTCTACAGGCTGATCAACAGTTTGTTCACAAAGAATACTTCAGCGGAGAGACAATTCGTGAAGTCTCTGAGACTAAATTCGTCTACCTTTGCTACATAAAATGAAGGTGCTAACAGATGTGATTTTAATCATACCCATTTATGTGCAGGAAACCCAGCATTTAGATATTGGGTCTTTGGCCTACTCATCCCTCCCCACTGATCTCCCACCCCACTGATCTCCCTCCCCCCACTGATCTCCCTCCCCACTAATCTCCCTCCCTCCCTCCCCACTGATCTCTCTCCCCACTGATCTCCCTCCCCCCCACTGATCTCCCTCCCCGCACTGATCTCCCTCCCTCCCACAGATCTCCCTCCCCACTGATCTCCCTCCTCCCACAGATCTCCATCCCCACTGATCTCCCTCCCTCCCACTGATCTCCCTCCTCCCATTGATCTCCCTCCCTCCCCACTGATCTCCCTCCTCCCATTGATCTCCCTCCCCACTGATCTCCCTCCTCCCACTGATCTCCCTCCTCCCACAGATCTCCCTCCCCACTGATCTCCCTCCTCCCATTGATCTCCCTCCCCACTGATCTCCCTCCTCCCATTGATCTCCCTCCCTCCCCACTGATCTCCCTCCCTCCCACAGATCTCCCTCCCCACTGATCTCCCTCCTCCCATTGATCTCCCTCCCTCCCCAGTGATCTCCCTCCCTCCCCACTGATCTCCCTCCTCCCATTGATCTCCCTCCCTCCCCACTGATCTCCCTCCCTCCCCACTGATCTCCCTCCCCACTGATCTCCCTCCCCCCCCACTGATCTCCCTCCCTCCCACAGATCTCCCTCCCTCCCACAGATCTCCCTCCCCACTGATCTCCCTCCTCCCATTGATCTCCCTCCCTCCCCACTGATCTCCCTCCTCCCACAGATCTCCCTCCCCACTGATCTCCCTCCTCCCATTGATCTCCCTCCCCACTGATCTCCCTCCTCCCACTGATCTCCCTCCTCCCACAGATCTCCCTCCACGCACTGATCTCCCTCCCTCCCACAGATCTCCCTCCCCACTGATCTCCCTCCTCCCATTGATCTCCCTCCCTCCCCACTGATCTCCCTCCTCCCACAGATCTCCCTCCCCACTGATCTCCCTCCTCCCATTGATTTCCCTCCCTCCCCACTGATCTCCCTCCCTCCCACTGATCTCCCTCCTCCCATTGATCTCCCTCCCCCCCCACTGATCTCCCTCCCCACTGATCTCCCTCCCCACTGATCTCCCTCCTCCCACAGATCTCCCTCCCCACTGATCTCCCTCCTCCCATTGATTTCCCTCCCCACTGATCTCCCTCCTCCCACTGATCTCCCTCCTCCCACAGATCTCCCTCCCCGCACTGATCTCCCTCAGTCCCACAGATCTCCCTCCCCACTGATCTCCCTCCTCCCATTGATCTCCCTCCCTCCCCACTGATCTCCCTCCTCCCACAGATCTCCCTCCCCACTGATCTCCCTCCTCCCATTGATTTCCCTCCCTCCCCACTGATCTCCCTCCCTCCCACTGATCTCCCTCCTCCCATTGATCTCCCTCCCCCCCACTGATCTCCCTCCCCACTGATCTCCCTCCCCACTGATCTCCCTCCTCCCACAGATCTCCCTCCCCACTGATCTCCCTCCTCCCATTGATCTCCCTCCCCACTGATCTCCCTCCTCCCACTGATCTCCCTCCTCCCACAGATCTCCCTCCCCGCACTGATCTCCCTCCCTCCCACAGATCTCCCTCCCCACTGATCTCCCTCCTCCCATTGATCTCCCTCCCTCCCCACTGATCTCCCTCCTCCCACAGATCTCCCTCCCCACTGATCTCCCTCCTCCCATTGATTTCCCTCCCTCCCCACTGATCTCCCTCCCTCCCACTGATCTCCTCCCATTGATCTCCCTCCCCCCCCACTGATCTCCCTCCCCACTGATCTCCCTCCCCACTGATCTCCCTCCTCCCACAGATCTCCCTCCCCACTGATCTCCCTCCTCCCATTGATCTCCCTCCCCACTGATCTCCCTCCTCCCACTGATCTCCCTCCTCCCACAGATCTCCCTCCCCACTGTCTCCCTCCTCCTATTAATCTCCCTCCCCACTGATCTCCCTCCTCCCATTGATCTCCCTCCCTCCCCACTGATCTCCCTCCCTCCCACAGATCTCCCTCCCCACTGATCTCCCTCCTCCCATTGATCTCCCTCCCTCCCCACTGATCTCCCTCCCCACTGATCTCCCTCCTCCCACAGATCTCCCTCCCCACTGATCTCCCTCCTCCCACTGATCTCCCTCCCCACTGATCTCCCTCCCTCCCACTGATCTCCCTCCCTCCCACAGATCTCCCTCCCCACTGATCTCACTCCTCCCATTGATCTCCCTCCCTCCCCACTGATCTCCCTCCTCCCATTGATCTCCCTCCCTCCCCACTGATCTCCCTCCTCCCATTGATCTCCCTCCCTCCCCACTGATCTCCCTCCCCACTGATCTCCCTCCCCCCCACTGATCTCCCTCCCTCCCACAGATCTCCCTCCCCACTGATCTCCCTCCCCACTGATCTCCCTCCTCCCATTGATCTCCCTCCCTCCCCACTGATCTCCCTCCTCCCACAGATCTCCCTCCCCACTGATCTCCCTCCCCACTGATCTCCCTCCTCCCATTGATCTCCCTCCCTCCCCACTGATCTCCCTCCCTCCCACAGATCTCCCTCCCAACTGATCTCCCTCCTCCCATTGATCTCCCTCCCACCCCATTGATCTCCCTCCCTCCCCACTGATCTCCCTCCTCCCACAGATCTCCCTCCTCCCACAGATCTCCCTCCCCACTGATCTCCCTCCTCCCATTGATCTCCCTCCCCACTGATCTCCCTCCTCCCATTGATCTCCCTCCCTCCCCACTGATCTCCCTCCTCCCACAGATCTCCCTCCCCACTGATCTCCCTCCCCACTGATCTCCCTCCTCCCATTGATCTCCCTCCCTCCCCACTGATCTCCCTCCCTCCCACAGATCTCCCTCCCAACTGATCTCCCTCCTCCCATTGATCTCCCTCCCTCCCCACTGATCTCCCTCCCTCCCACTGATCTCCCTCCCAGCACTGATCTCCCTCCCTCCCACAGATCTCCCTCCCCACTGATCTCCCTCCTCCCATTGATCTCCCTCCCTCCCCACTGATCTCCCTCCCTCCCACTGATCTCCCTCCCCCCTACTGATCTCTTTCCCCACTGATCTCCCTCCACACCCACTGATCTCTCTCCCCCCCACTGATCTCATTCCCTCCCCACTGATCTCTCTCCCTCCCCACTGATCTCTCTCCCTCCCCACTGATCTCTCTCCCTCCCCACTGATCTCCCTCCCCACTCATCTCTCCCTCCCCACTGATCTCCCTCCCCACAGATCTCCCTCCCCACTGGTCTCCCTCCCTCCCCACTGATCTCCCTCCCTCCCCACTGGTCTCCCTCACTCCCCACTGGTCTCCCTCACTCCACACTGATCTTCCTGCAGTCATGACAGTGGCCACATCTGTCCTCGTACTTCCTCCCTCACTGCCATTCAGGCTCCTAAACAGTTCTTCCAGGTGAGTGTGTCAGGGTAATTTATTGTACTGAGTGCTCCCAATGTAGCTTCCCCTACAATGTTTTGTGTGCTATACAGACTGGGGACCACCTCCTTGAACATCTTTATTTCACTGTCCTCTCCTTTAACCTTTTACCTCTTTCACAGATCACCTCCCATCTTCTTGCTTCATCCCCCCATCCCCACCCACCTACCTCCCTCCTCCTCTGGTCTCACCTGTCATCTGCCAGCTTTCCCCTTCCCCCACATTCGTATTCTGACCTCTGTCCCCTTCCTTTCCAGTGCTAATGAAGGGTCTCAGCCTGAAATGTCACCTGTTTCTCTCCCTCCCTAGATGCAGCTTGATAACTCTACAATAGGTTAAATGAGTGGTCATGAAGTTGTGTCAGAAGGAATATCATGCAGAGGAAAGAGTAAAAATGCAATTATTTGGAAAGTGTGAGACTACCAAAAGTTTCTGTCCAAAGATTCCTGCTGCCCGAAACCTGCCTAAGGAGTTGCATAGTGGTGATGCAATTTTATATGTGTCACTGTACTGCAAAAATATACAAGTTTCATGAAACATGTAAGTGAAGATAAATCTGATTCTGATATGGGTCTCTGTTGTGGACTGAGAGTGGGAAGGGGCCAGGTAGAGGGGAATCATGGTTGGGAAAAAAGGAAAGGGTGAGGAGAGGGAGTGGGAAGCACCAGAAAGACATTTTGTAATGATCAATAAACCAAGCAACACACACAAAATGCTGGAGGAACTCAGCAGGCCAGGCAGCATCTAAGGAAAAGAGTAAACAGTTGACATTCTGGGCCAACACCCTTCATCAGGACTGGAAAAAAAGATGACTTCTCAAGTTTTTTTCCAGTCCTGATGAAGGGTCTCAGCCTAAAATGTCAGCTGTTTACTCTTTTCCATAGATGCTGCCTGGCCTCCAGCATTTTGTCTGTGTTGCTTGGATTTCCAGGATCTGCAGATTTTCTCAGGAGAAGCAGCAGAGACTAGAGAGACATAGGGAACTATTGGCTGCAGTCTGACAGCAGCAACAAGATATCTAGTACAGTGTTCAGCAGAGACATGGTCCAATCATCTACAGGCAGGAAATCTGGGTGGCACGGTAGTGTAGTGGTTAGCACAACGCTCTAGAGTCCTGGCGATCCAGGTTCTACACCCACTGCTGCTGTGTGTTCTCCCCATGACCATGTGGGTTTCCTCCGGGTGCTCCGGTTTCCTCCCAGAGTCCAAAGACATACCAGTCAGGAGGTTAATTCGTCATTTTAAATTACCCAGTGATTAGGCTGGATGACATGTTTTGAAGGAACAGAAGGGCCCATTCCACACTGTGTGTCAATAAATAAATAAACAAATAGCCATTACCCTGGAAGATTCAGATAATGACCGTGATGCATACTGAGGTGATGAGCACTTTGGCTGAATGTGGAGGATGAATGGAGCCAGGCCACGGCCTGATCTCATGTATTGCATGTTGGATATTGGCATCAATCCCCTGTGCAGTGCCTACTGGTTCAAGTGACACCTGTTAAGACTCAGGTGGAGGACATTGTTCAGTCTCACCATGACCCAGCTGGAGGTCTGGTAATTGCAAGTTGGGATCAGTTGAAGCTTTGTAGAAACAATGAAATGCCAGCAGTGGGCACCCTGATGTCTATACCATTGGGGAGGTTTGCTCCTGAGTAGACTGCTGCTCTCAGTGATCAAAGGAATGCTACTGATGACCATTTTGTGTAATTTCAAGCTCCTGGGTGTCAATATTTCTGAGAATCTAACTTGGACCCAACATATCAATGCAACTATAAAGAAGGCATGAAGAGCATTCTAACTGGCTACATCACCGTCTGGTATGGGGGGGGGGGGGTGCAGGGCTACTGCATGGGATTAAAGTAAACTGCAGAGAGTTGTAAACTCAGTCAGCCCCATCACGGACACTAGCCTCCATAGTATCCGGGACAATGCCTCAAAAAAGGTACCATCCATGTTAAGGACCCACATGTCATGCCATGCTACTGTCAGGTAGGAGGTACAGAAGCCTGAAGGCACACACTCAGCAATTCAGGAACAGCTTCTTCCCATCTGCCATCCAATTTCTGAATGGACATTGAACCATGAATACTACCTCACTACTTTTTCATTTCTATTTTTGTACTAATTATTTAATTTAACTATTTAATATACACACTTACTGTCATTCAGGTTTTTCTGTTATTATGTATTACATTGTACTGCTGCCGCAAAGACAACAAATGTCATGATATGTGCCGGTGATATTAAACCTGACTCTGATTCAAGTGCAAAGGGATGGTGCACATACTGGCTTGGTTTTGTGTGTAAACTGAGCTTTTTCATGTCAGCAGATTTCTCTTGTACAGGAACAAGATAAGGCATGCAGGAACTTGTTTCTCTTCAGAAACAGAAACAAGCACTCACCACAACCCAACCTCCTTGCCCCATCCTACACTTCCTCTCGTTAAGAATAATCCTCAGGGGAAGAATTAAGCCTCCAGGGATTCAGAGTACATCAGCTGTCTCAGCCACAGGGTTGGAGGCTGAAACAATGGTCTGGGAGTTGTACTGTACTGTCATTGATCTAGTTTGTTTGAAGTCACCTGGTGTTCAAGCCATCAACCTCACAAAAACACGTAAAATTGTCTCAGGGCTTGACAGTGTGGATAAAGAGTTGAAGATTCACTGGCTCGAGTGCTTAGAACCAGGGATTGCACTCTCAAAGTGAAAAGACAGCTCTTCAGGATGGAGATGAGAAGAAACATCTTCACCCCAACAGTAGTGAACTTCTGGAATTTCATACAGTCGCACAATATAGGAACAGAACTTTGTTGTGTCCTTTTTACGTACCATGGGTTACTCATAAAGAAACATATTCTGGAAGAATATAACTAGAACTTTTATTTAAAAGAAAAACAGCAACCATGTTTAACACTGCCATGCTTTCTAGATCATTCTATCATTTCTGTGCATGCTCCAAAATCTGTCCAATCATGTTCTTACACTTGACACATGATATCACCACATCTTCCTTTCCTTAAAAAGAAAAACAATTAGCAACATTAATCAAAACAAATGCATAATTTAACATGTCTCTATCAGTCTCTCTGCGGGTTTACGAACATGAGTAGACCTCCTAAGTGGTTCACACAGTTCTTGCGTTTTGTTGTTATTTCCATGTTTTGTCTGGTCTGCATCAGTTAACTGAAACTCTGAAGTTGGCTCTTTCTTGAGGTCTTTGTGGTTTCTTCTTAACACTGCTCCTTCTTCTGTTTGGACCATGTATGATCTGGGTTGTACTTCTTCAAGTACTGTAGATTTCTGTGTCCATATGTTCATTTTGTCTTGTATCCTCACTTCACCTCCTTGTCCTTCAGACGAATGTCTCCTTAGATCAGTCAACACATGTTCCACTGCTTCCTTATACTGTGCCCACTGTGAGCATTCTTGCTCTAGACGGTGATTAGACTGAGTCTCATATTCTCTCAGTGTCTCTTTCAATATTGCTTGCATTGAAGCAACCTCCTCCTGCCATTGCTTTTTCACATCATTAATTGCCTCCTGTTTGGTCATCTCAGACGCTGCAGCTACTGCTTTTATGTTCTCTATGTCAGCATTTGCCTCCATGAGCTGGCCCTGCAGTCGAGTTACATCACCTCCTGCAACATTCTGTTGTTTCAGCTCTGCTTTCAGTTGATGACGTAATGCAAAAGGTGCTTTTCTACATGGATGTACTACAGGTTGCACTGTGTTGTCAATTTTAATCGTGTGCTCTCCTGGAAGACAACCAAGCCCTTTGAACAAGTCCTCATACTCTTTCATCAAGTCACTGAATTCTGACTCTGTGTCACTGTCCAGGACTAAGACTCTTTTCACCAAGTTCAGTCTCTCACAGGCATATAAACCAAGTATTGACTGTACATTCTTTGGCACGACCACAAATGAAAGTGTGTGCACAATATTTTTCTGTGATACTTTTGCCACACATGTTCCTTTAACTGGAATGTCTGCACCTGAATACCCAGTCACTTTTATATTTCTCTGATGTAACTTTGGTCTTGGCTTTAATGCATTAAACTCAGATTCTGCAAGAACATTTACTTGTGCTCCAGTATCCAGTTTAAACAGAATATTGTTTTGGTTCACTTGCAATGGAATAGTCCAACCATTCTTACTTCATTTGTTTTCACAAAGCACATCAATATAAAACTCCTCAAGTTCATTTTCAAGCACTGCATTTATTTGTTTTATTTCCTTTCTACTTCTGCAACAGTGTAAAAAAAAGATTACTCTTACTGCAGTCGTTGCACATTTTTCCATATGCTGGACACTTTTTAGGTCAGTGCTCCCGCCCACAGTAATCACAAAGTTTTTTTCTTGCTGTCGGTTTTGTTGCCGTTTTATTAATTTTCTTAATATGTTCACTCACAATGTGTACTTTGCAGCTTTCAATAAAAAGCTCTTTAGCCTGTGACATTACAGTTTCCGAAGTTTTGCAGAGAATCAAAGCTTTTTCCAATTCTAAGTCCTGCTCTCTCAACAGTCTTTCTCTCAGACCATTATCCAAAATGTCATAAACAATTCTGTCTTTAATGAGAGAGTCTGTCAGTTCTGCAAACTCGCATGCTTTACTGTGGTTTCTCAACTCTGTAACAAATTGATCAATCATTTGACCAGCTCTCTGCTTACAAGTATAAAAATTGTATCGCTCATACGTCACATTACACTTCGGTATACAAAATGCTTAAAATTTGTCCATTATCACTTTTAGATTCAAATTATCTCCATTCTCAAAATTATACTGGTTATATACCTCAACTGTGTTGTCCCCAATCATGTGGAGTAGAATGGCAGCTCTCCTTTTTTCTGACTTTTTATCTGCTCCGATTGCCGATAAATAAATTTCAAAATGCTGTTTACATTTTTTCCAGTTTTCAGCTACATTTCCAATCAGCTGAAGCATCAATGGGGGTTGCAAAACTTCCAGTTTTAAAGCTGTTTAGCAAACAACAAAAAAGTTTGTGCTCTTTTTTTCCAATTATCTTCGATTCTCCCGTGTTTAGCAAACATATTATTCTTCCAGACTGACTTCTGACACCATGTTGCGTTCTTTCTACTTACCGTGGGTTACTCATAAAGAAACATATTCTGGAAGAACATAACTAGAACTTTTATTTAACAGCAAACAGCAAACACGTTTAACACTGCCATGCTTTCTAGATCATTCTATTATTTCTGCGCAAGCTCTGAAATCTGTCCAATCATGCTCTTACACGTGACACGTGATATCACCACAAACCTTCAGCCTCATTGACATTCACCAAGGTGTCTATCTACTCCAATCTAATTTCCTGTATTTAACCTGTATCCACCCAATCCTTGCCTTTTCATGCTCCTGTCCAAATGCTTTTTTAAACTCTGTCATTGTATCTGGCCCCTGCCACCTCCTCTGGCAGCTCAATCCATACACCCACCAAATCCTGCCCCCTAGATCACACTTGAAGATTTCCACTCTCACCTTGAACCTATGCCCTCCAGTGTTGACTGGAAACGACTATATCTATTTGCTCTATTTCCCTGGTATTTCTATAAACTCTAATATTACCCCTCAGCCTCCTGTGCTCCAGTAGGAGCAGCCCAAACTGTCCAGTTTCTTCTTGTAACCAAACCTTCCATTCCAGAAAACCTCCTGCTGAATATCCAAAAGGGCTAAAGGGCTATGGAGGCTTAGTTGCTGAGTATATTCAGGACAGGAACTGATGGGTTTTTGGATACTGAGGGGATAAGATTTTCTGGGCTAAAATTTTCACCAAAAAGTTAACCACAGTCTTGTTGAATATCAGACAGTCGTGAAGTGTCAAGTGACTGGCCTCTGTCACTACTTGTGTCTTTCTTATGAAGTGAAATGTTCTATAAAACAAAGTGAGCTGTTGATCAGTTCGAACCTCATTGAAAATAATTAAGTTGATCTTTCACTACTCCAAGGTATTAGATCACATTTAGTTGCAGCTGTGACTCACAAGAAAGGTCTTAACTTTTTATGAGAAAAGGTAATAAACTATCTTCTTTCAATTTCATATTTTAAAAATCACACATGGTGCCTGCAAAGAAGCAATACAAAATAAATATGCAGCAATATATCCTGCTCTTTGACATGGTTGTATTGAGCTGATTTCACTGATGAGATTTTGATTTTCTCCTGGGTCTTGAAAGGCTCTGCTACTGTAAATTTGAATGTTTGAATGGTGTAGCAGGGCAACTCCCACTGGACTTTCAGAGAGGAGGTAGAAATACAAAACCAGCCTGGTGAGAAACCTTGGCAACTTAATAAAATCACAGATGATTTGCCTTTAATTTTCCTATTGCACAGCCATATGTTTCAGTTAGGTATTCATAATATTACTTCTTAACATTAACTTGATTTAATGTTAAGAAAATTTAAATTAATTGAATTTAAAACATTTTTGCTGAGATATATCATGCTTTGCAGCAATCTTTGGATCTCAATTTAAATTTGATAAAGATTCATTAGCTTCCTCACTTGTGAATTAAGTACTATAAGATAAAGCTGGGAGGAAGGTTATTTATCAGGTTCTGCACTGCCTTCTGTCCTGCCTTACTATGGCTGCTGGTATTGATTATAGATGTGCTAGTTGATAACACATTATTAGAGAGGTCTGAATTTGGTGTACATAAACCATGCAGGAAATATTTTTTGATTAATGTATTCAATTAAAATATCTTTGCATGCCAGTCATACATATAGGATACTGCTGTCACCAGGACTGGGTAAGGTTTACCTGAATGCTAATACTATCATTGGAAAGCTATTTTGTTTTGCCTTTTTGCCATAGTTTTAGTTGGAAGAAACAATCAATCTGGAGATGGCACTTGGTCACCGAATAGGGGAATGTAAATAACTGCACCTCAAGAACAGATTTCTACTGCAAAAACTTTGCAGAAGTTATTTTAACTTGCACTAAATTTATGGGTTTGTTTTGAGTTTTAATTGGACAGATACTTAATTTATTTTATCAAAAATCTCATGGTCTTATCAAAGTTGTGGGGAGAAGGTTAGGGAGTGAGGCTGAGAAGGGGAAAAAAGGATTAGCCATGATTGAATAGTGGAGCAGACTCAACGGGCCAAGTGGCCTAATTCTGCTGCAATGTCTTATGGTCTTATTTTGTATATGAGCAAAGAAGAAAGGAGACAAGACAAAACTAATCAGTTGATGGCATTTCACTTGCTGTGGAGCAAGCAGCAAAGCTTCTCACAGTGATTACAGGTCCACTCACCAAGTCGGAGATTGAAGAGTACTCTTCATATCAGTTGGAGTACAAGTGGACCAACCAATCCATTCTGATTCTTGTTTTCCTTCACAAGGTGAATGTCTATTGAACATATGGTTCTTATACAGCTCCATGCCCATCAACAAAGTAGATATCAGCTATTTGAATGCTGAGTGTGTTGAATGCTGAGTGATTTCCAAACTCAATAACAGGGTAATAGAGTCATTAAATCATCCAATTTTGAATGCAAGAAACATGGTCAACTGAAAAATTCAGCAGGGTGTCATCACTCTGATATTCCTCCAAAAACATAAAGGGAAGTGGCTGCATGAGTTTTGCAACTAAAGCTCTAGATATTGCTTCATTGATGCTCAAAGAATCTGATGTTGCTGGGAAAATGTGCACTTAAATTGGAGAAGTGCTGCTGGAATATGAAAATAAATTGAGTGGTAGTAGTAGGCAGTTATGTCAATAGGACTCCTTCGCACCCTTGCACACATTCATGAAGAATTTCATAAGCCTTTAATGTTAAACAAATTAAAGTTCATTTATGCATGTCACCACTCATAGCTGACTGACATTCCAAGGTTTTTCACGGAGCATTGCCAAACCAAGGGTGCCCCACTTCTCAGAGAGAGCTTCTCATCTAATGGAAGAGATGTAATGGCACCTCAATCCAAGAACTTAGGGGCTGTGGTAGAACTAGAATCAGAATCAGTCAACCAGAATCAGAACATAAATCAGAACCAAATATAATATCATTGTCATATGTCTGGAGATTTATTGTTTTGTGACAGCAGTACATTGCAACACATAACAAAAATTGTTAATTACAGTAAGAAATATATATATATATAAATTTAAATTAAATAAGTAGTGCTACAAGGAGAGTAAAGAAAAAAAAAGTGAGGTAGAGTGCATGGGTTCATTGTCCATTCAGAAATCTGATAATAGAACGGCAAAAGCTGTTTCTGAAACGTTGTGTGTGTCTTCAGGCTCCTGTACTCCCTCCCTGATGGTAGCCATGAGAAGAGAGCATGTCCTGGGTACTGGGGTTCTTAATGATGAATGGTGCCTTTTTGAGGCATCTCATTTTGAAAGTGTCCTCTGCCTCCTTTGATGACTGATACTGAAGATTTTAGTCTCTGCCTACCCCCTGTATAGGTGATTGGACTTTACAAAGTGTGGGTATTCTTACTGGTGGTACAACAGTGGTCAATTGTGTTGGTTGCTTTGGTTCTGCAGGTAATATATTGGTGGAACAAAGCTGTCATGGAAGGAATTGTCAGAGTTCAGCATTAAGAAAATTAACAGCCAAGCCTTGACACAGAGGCAGAAAAGTGTAATAGTTTCACAGGACTCTAAATTAATGGGATTAAAAACAGAGAAATCGCCAAGTCCCAATGGCGTGCACTCAGGGGTGAAAATAAGCAACCGTAGGGATAGTGATGCCATTGGTTCAGATTTTTCAAAACTCACCAAGTTCTCGGAAGGTATTGTTACGAATGTGCCACAACTCTGAGGGGCCGAAGGGTACAAAGTAGCCCCCTCCTTTTTGAGAATCACAAGATCGCTATTAATTTGGGTCTGGGACCCAAGAAATGAGAGAGAGACACGCAGAATCCACAAGGGTTTGGAATGTGTGTCCTGGCCTCAGCGATACAAAGCCACGGATAATGGCCATTGTCTCTTGGAGACGGAATTGTGTATTGGGTACTGTACTATTCATTGAAGCCTTCAGGGGGTGACCTGAGTGGGCTGGTTGAGGGATTGCATCATCCCAACCTGATTGACATTTGAGACCCCGTGAGTAAGGATAAAAGAGAGTCTGGGGAACAACCCCTTCAGACGCACCAGGAGAAACGTATGAGACCGGTGAGGGCTTGTGTGTGTCCATCCTTGCCCGGATGACAAGTCTTCCAAGGAACGGCCTTGCTAAAGGACAAATACGGATCAAGATCGGATAAAGGAAAGCTGGCAAGTTTCAAAAATCTGTCTCTCTCTCCAACCAAAAAGCTGCAGCCTGAATGAACTGAGTGACTTTTATATTTCCATCGGACAATACATTATCCCCTAGACAACGATAGAGCTTATTTCTTATTGATTATTATTATACCCGCACTTTTAGATTTAGTATTGATGACGTATATTATCTGTATGTTTGCATTGATATTATTTTTGTGTATTTTTACTAATAAATACTGCTAAAAATAGTACCATCAGACTTCAACGGACCTCTCTATCTTTGCTGGTAAGTGACCCAGTTACGGGGTTTGTAACAGTATTAATGAATTGGAAAATACAAGCGTGACTCTATTGTTCATGAACAGAAGAAGATAAGCTGTCTGTTGATAGCAAGATGCCAGAATCTATAATCGACAAAGAAATAGCTAGTCAGTTAATACATTCAAACCAAATTAATGCGGGTTTATGAAAAGTAAATTCTGTTTTAGAAGTTTGATTGAGTTGTTTGAGGATGTAACTAGCCGAGTTGAAGGCAGATATAACCATATAACTATATAACAATTACAGTACGGAAACAGGCCATCTCGGCCCTTCTAGTCCATGCTGAACGCTTACTCTCACCTATTCCCACCTGCCTGCACTCAGCCCATAACCCTCCGTTCCTTTCCTGTCCATATACCTATCCAATTTTTTTTTAAATGACAAAATCAAACCTGCCTCTACCACTTCTACTGGAAGCTCATTCCACACAGCTACCACTCTCTGAGTAGAGAAGTTCCCCCTTGTGTTACCCCTAAACTTTTGCCCCTTAACTCTCAACTCATGTCTTCTTGTTTGAATCTCCCCTACTCTCAATGGAAAAAGCCTATCCACGCCAACTCTATCTATCCCCCTCATAATTTTAAATACCTCTATCAAGTCCCCCCTCAACCTTCTACGCCCCAAAGAATGTAGTGTATTTGGATTTTCAAAGACTTTTGACAAGAAAAGGCTGCTGCACAAGGTAAGAGCTGATGTATTAAGGAAGTGTATTAGCATGGACTGGTTATTGAGGCGAATAAATTTATTTTTTTTTCCAGGCTAGATGGATGCATCTGGTGGAGAGCCTCAAAATTCAATTCTTAGCCTTCAATTATTTGCATTTTGTATCAGTGACCTAGAGGAAATAACGAAGTGTTCTAATGACATAAAAAAAGGGTTGAGCAAGTTGGGGAAATTTGGCAAATGGAGTTTAATGTGGGCAAGTGTGGGGCCATGCATACTTATAGCAATGAAATGCAAATTATTGTCTGAATGGAAAAAGAATAAAGATAGACAAAGTACAAAATGACCTAAGTGATTTGGTCACATGAATTGCAAAACATTGTCAAGGAGGTGCAGCAAATATGTACGAAGGCTAATTCATATCGACCATTTTTTTCAAGGAGGGAAGAGTTTAGAAACAGGAGAATATTGTCACATTTGTACAGGGTACACGTGAGGCCTCAAAAAGAGTCCTATGCACAGTTTTGATCCATTTTTCTAAGTACAAATGTGGACAATGGAGTCAGTCAATCAAGGGCAACAAAAGAAATTAGATCTATATTCTTTGGGGTTTAGCTGAATGGGAGGTTACCTTAATGAAACCACCTTAGTAAGATCCTTCAGCAACATGTTGCAGCTAATGGATGAATCTCAAACAAGGAGATACGGTTATAAGACCAATGAAGACAGAGATATTTTGGAACATATTCCCAGAGGATGGTGAATTTCTGGAATTTCCTTCCCCCAGAAGGTTGTGGAGGTTGGATCATTACTTAACGAGGAATTAGTTAAAATTTTAAAGTATTACAGAATTGAGGGCTTGAGAGAACTGGCACAGAAAATAAAATGAGGCAGGTCAGTCAAGATCGTATTGGATGACAGGACAGGATTGAGAGGTCTATTTTTCCTATTTTCTTGTGCCTTTATGATCATATCTACAACTCTCACCTCCCCATCATCTGCTCCAGAGCCTGTACCTACATTGCTCATCAAACAATAATCTTTAGCATTCTGGCCTTCCAACCTAACAAAGGATGTAATTGTGATATAAAAAAAGCAGCAAAGATTTTTAGTTTGTGTATTTTATTTCTGTACATGAAGAAGTGTTTAATAATTTGGGTCAGGAATTGTCAACCAAAGCACAGAAGCTACAAACAATGGTCGCCAGTTTTGACATCTATACACTTGTGACACATTTAACTTTTGCAAAGTCAAAGGGTTTGGGTGTGAATCAATGATTTTTGATACCTACCAATATGAAAGCTCTTTCTTTGAGGTGACCTTTCTACTACAATCACCTTAGAAGTACTGAAGTGTAAATTCAGTATTTGATATGATCACTGCAGGATGCTCCAATAATGATGGCAGTAAAGCTTTCTTACTTCACCTTGATCTCTGCATGCTTCAAAGTACCCTGATCTTTCACAACTGGCAATGCTCGACACCAAGTGGTAGAGAAGGCATGATGCTGGCTGCAATCTTACTGACATAATGTCTATCACTATTCAGAGAATGGGTCACTGTTGTACACATTGAGAGTGGCCTCCCCACATCTATCTTATCTGAGCAGTCACTGGCAAGGCAGCACAGACACTCCTCTCAGAGGGCTGCAGAAGCCATTGCCTAGTTATGGGCCAGACTGCACAGGCGTTCTCACTCTGCACATCTCAGACAAGCTCTCCTTCCTTGCAGCCCGTGGTGGCCTGGCAGAGCATCTAAATGTGATTCTGCATAAAAATCCACACCTGAAGAACTGTATTCCGTCTAGATTCAAAGCAAAACCATGTATTTCAGCTTTTGAAAGTGGGCAGTTTTTGAAAATGTTGTTAAGACTTTGTCCTCGGATTTTCTCTCTCTTGAATAGAACGTGGTTTCTTCACAGTGCAAAGTTAGCATCTTATTCTTTGAAAGAGGATGCTGAGTCAAGAATGTCCTTGTTTTCTGTTGACCTGTGGATAGTCAAATCAGGATAATTCTGCATTTTCCTGTAGACGCACACATATCAGATGCAGGATCCAAAAGATAAATAATGAACTACCTTGAACTGTAGGGATGACCTTACTTTAAATCACCAGCCACTGTCATATCCAGAGACATGATGACCCCTGGAGCCACCTCACTCCCATGTGTTATAGTTGGCTACCATCCTATTTGACATCCACCTGATTTACAGTATCACATTGGAGGTGGCACAGTGGTGTAGTGGTTAGAACAACAATTTGCCTTACAGATAACCAGGGTCCAATTGGTGAGAGTGTACCCAGATTTGAATCAGACATCTCTTACCCAACTATCAAATGCTCTCCCACAGAGCTATACTCCTTATACACAAGTATCAGTGTTGAAATCTGGGAATGTACCAGAGATCTTTAGTCTAACACTCTCCCAAATGAGTTGTACAGAAATGAAATAAACACGAAGGTAGCTGACCTGAGAGTCATCACTATCGGGAAAGAATACATTTGGCACAGATTTATGAAGAGACTTTATAGTGCAAGTGAAAAGAAAATATTGGCCTTTGTGAATGCTAGGACCTTAAGATAAGGGCCAGAATTTGACCATTCAGTCCATCAAGTCTGCTCTGCCATTCAATCATGGCTAATTTTCTTTTATTTCCAACCCCATTCTTTTATAAAGCTGGCTGGTGGTGCAGAGGCACTTGCACCAGATTTCGAGGCGAGTGGTCTCAGGTTCGAATCCGGCTGGTTCCTTGCACACTTTTCATCTGTCCTGGGTTGAGCAGCAAGCTAGCAATCTGTAAAAAAAATGAACAGCAAGGTTGCTGCCCGATGCGCCACAAGGCATGGAAAGAAACAACAGTGTTCTTCCATCATCCTTAATTCTTCATCAATCAAAAAACTATCAATCTCTGCCTAAATAAATACAATGGCTTGGCCTTCACAGCACTCTGTGGCAATAAATTCCACAGATTCACTAGCCTCTGGGGGGAAGACATTCCTTCTTATCTCTGTTCTAAAGGGAAGTCCCTTTATTGTGAGGCTGTGTCCTCTGACCGTGGACTTCCTCTCATGGGTACATTTTCTCCATGTGCACTCTATCCAGGCCTTTCAGAATCAGGCAGGTTTCAGCAAGAACTCTCCCTCATTCTTATGAATTCCACTGAGTCCGGACCTGGAGCTATCAAGAGCTCCCCATACATAAAGCCTTTCCTTCCCGGAATCATTCTTGTGAAGCTTCTCGGTGCCTGGTCTTACCCAGCACCATTCTGCCATTAAGTATTACCTTGGCACTTCATCCTCATTTGAATAAAAGGAAGACAGCTGCTATTCAATGCAAACGGAAGATTAAGTTTCTTCATTCTTGCACAAGTCAGTGTCAATTGTTGGATTGTTTTGTGCTTTGTAATTAAATTGATGAATTACCCTCCTGGAAAATATTACAAAATACAGACTGCAAATTCATTAAACTTCTTTGACTTATATTTCACATTCAACTTTTGGATCATCCCTGTTTTCACTAGAGTACAGTTGACTCAGTTCAATTGTTTCCCGGATCTGCTGCACGTGTACAGTTCCTACAAGGTCCTGCAAGTAAGTACCTGTGTACTTAGGTGGCACAGATAGTAACCCAACACTCTCCACACCTAAATATGTCAGATACTATTTAGAATAATCACACCAGATCTGCACTTGGCACAGGCTTTGACAGATTTGCTCCTCCAATTAACATTAACATTAAGATGTCTATCAAAGATTTTAGTAATAACCTGTTGACCTTAATTATGTATATCCTTATCATGTGTAGATCTCAATATAAGAACCAGCATTAATTCTAACACTTTCAGGCTTGTTATTTGAACCTGTATTGCTTTGTAATATAGTAATTGCTTCAGTCAGGGAGCTGATGAGTTAGATTGATGCTGAAGATGTGCAATCATAAAACTACTGTCAAAGAAAGAGAAAAACACGGTTTGCTTTTTAAAATAATTTTGGGCATTCCAATGTACTTTATAAACTTGTACAAAACTGTTGAGAAGTTGGAAATGTGGTAATTAACTTGCACCAAACAATATGAAAGTGACCAAATATTCTGCTGAAGTGATAATTACTGCAGGTAAATATTTTGCCATAGCACTTCAGATAACACCCCTCTTCTTTGCGAAAGGGTCATGGGATTTGTTATATTCACCTTAGAGGTCAAACACAGCCTCCAAAAAAATTGCAACTCCAACATTACGGTCTCCATTCAATCCGTATTTGAATGCCAGCCTTCATCTTTCTTCTAAAATGGATGTTAACCTGTCAATCATAAAACAGATTATATTAACTGTCAGTCTTAAAACAGACTGTAAAACACAGCTGACACATTGTTCCTCCATCACTGTATTTAGTGAGGTATATATTTCACATGCGTGTCAGCTACTGTGTTATCAATGTAAAAGGGAGACTGCAGGCAATTTTCTGTAAGTCATTTATAGTTTTAAATGGCAAGCTGCTATTTGATACTTTATTCGGCTAAGAATTATTCTCACAAAAATCCAAGAGGTGAGTGTTGCCAGGGAACCAGAGCACTAATCAATCACTCAAATGACAGCCACAAAAACCAGGGCTGATTAGCCACAGGCTGGCTGAAGCAATAAAGGATTTCATTGGGCCAGATACCTCTTTTATATAAGAATGCAGGGCCATTAGGTATAGGATCAGAATTAGGTGATTTGGCCCATTGAGTGTGTTCCACCATTCCATTATTTTTTCTCTCAGCTCCAATCTCCTGCCTTCCACCCCATATCTGTTCATGCCCTGACCAATCAAGTATCTATTAAACTCTGTATTAAATATACATAAAGACTTAGGTTCCACAGCTGCCTATGGCAAAGAATTCCACAGATTCACCACTCTCTGGCTAAAGAAATTCCTTCTCATCTAAAAGGACACTTAATTAGAGGCTGTGTCCTCTGGTCTTCGACTCTTCCATTATGGGAAACATCCTCTCCACATCCACTCTATCAAGACCTTTCACCATTCAATAGGTTTCAATGAGGTCACCCCTCATTCTTCTGAATTCCATTGAATATGGGTCCAGAGCCATCAAGTGCTCTTCATGTGACAAGCTGTTCAATCCTGGAATGATTTTTGTGAACCTCCTTTGAACCCTCTTCAGTGTCAGCACATCCCTTCTAAGATAAGAGGACCAAAACTGCTCACAATACTCCAAGTGAGGCCTCACCAGTGCTTTATAAAGCCAGAAAATTACACCCTTGCTTTTATATTCTAGTCCTCTTGAAATGAATGCAAACATCACATTTGCCTTCCTCACCACAGACTCAACCTGCAAATTAACTTTCAGGGAATCCTGCACAAGGAATCCCAAGTCCCTTTGCATCTCAGATTTTTTAATTTTCTCTCCAGTTATAAAAAAGTTTATCCTTTTATTTCTTCTACTTAAGTGCATGACCATAGATTTCCTGACACTGTATTCCATCTGCCACTTCTTTGCCCATTTTTCTGATCTGTCTAAGTCCTTCCATTGCCTCTCTACTTCCTCAAAACTACCTGCCTCTCCACTTGTCTTAGTATCATCCACAAACCTTGCAACAAAGCCATCAATTCCAACATCCAAGTCATTGACATTTAACAGAGCCCTGTGGAGTACGATTAGTCACTGGCAGTCAACCAGAAAAGGCTCCATTTATTCCCACTCTTTGCCTCCTGCTGGTCAGCCACTGTTTTATCCATGCTAGTATCTTTCCTGTAATATTGTGGGCTTTTAACTTATGACCTGGATGAGGAAGTGGAGTGACTAAATTTGCTAATGACACAAAGGTTGGGGGTGTTGTGGATATTGTGGAGGGCTGTCAGAGGTTACAGCGGGACATTGATAGGATGCAAAACTGGGCTAAGAAGTGGCAGATGGAGTTCAACCCAGATAAGTGTGAGGTGATTCATTTTGGTAGGTCAAATATGATGGCAGAATATAGTAGTAATGGTAAGACTCTTGGCAGTGTGGAGGGTCAGAGGGATCTTGGGGTCCGAGTCCATAGGACTCTCAAAGCTGCTGTGCAGGTTGACTCTGTGGTTAAGAAGGCATATAGTGCATTGACCTTCTTCAATCGTGGGATTGAGTTTAGGAGCCAAGAGGTAATGTTCCAGCTATTTAGGATCCTGGTCAGACCCCACTTGGAGTACTGTGCTCAGTTCTGGTGGCCTCACTACAGGAAGGATGTGGAAACCATAGAAAGGGTGCAGAGGAGATTTACAAGGATGTTGCCTGGAATGGGGAGCATATCTTATGAGAATAGGTTGAGTGAACTTGGGCTTTTCTCCTTGGAGTGATGGAGGATGAGAGGTGCCCTGATAGAAGTGTATAAGATGATGAGAGGCATTGATCGTGTGGATAGTCAGAGGCTTTATCCCAGGGCTGAAATGGCTAGCATGAGAAGGCACAGTTTTAAACTGCTTGGAAGCAGGTACAGAGGAGTAAGTTTTTTTTAACGCAGCGAGTGGTGAGTGCATGGAATGAACTGTCAGCGACGGTGGTGGAGGTGGATACGATAGGGTCTTTTAAGAGACTCCTGGATAGGTACATGGAGCTTAGAAAAATAGAGGGTTATGGATAACCCTAGGTAGTTCTAAGGTAAGGACATGTTCAGCACAGTTTTGTGGGCTGAAGGGCCTGTATTGTGCTGTAGGTTTTCTATGTTTCTATGTTTCTTAACTTGTTAAGCAGCCTCATGTGTGGCACCTTGACGAAGGCCTTCTGAAAATCCAAGTACACAACATCCACCAATTCTCTTTTGTCTATCCTGCTTGTTACTTCTTCAAAGATTTCTAACAGATTTGTCAGGCAAGATTTTCCTTTGAGGCCAATTTTATCATGTGCCCCTGAAACCACATCCTTAACAATTGATTCCACTGAGGTCAGACTAACTGCCCAATAATTTCCTTTCTTCTGCCTCTTTGCCTTCTTGAAGTGTCGAGTGACATTTGCAATTTTCCAATCTCCTGGAACCATTCAGAATCTAGTAATTCTTGAAAGATCGTTACTAATGCCTCCACAGTCTCTTCAGCCACCTCTTTCAGAACCCTGGCGTATACACATTCTGGATCAGGTGTTTTATCTACAGTACCTTCAGACCTGTCAGTTTTCCAAAAACTTTCTCCTTAATAATAGCAATTTCACACACTTCTAACCCCTGACACTCTGGAACTTCCAGCATACTGCTAGTGTCTTCCACATTGAAGACTGATGCACAACATTTAATTCAGATTATCTGCCATTTCCTTGTACCCCATTACTACCTCTCCAGCATCGTTTTCCAGCAGTCCAATATCCACTCTCGCCTCTCTTTTATACTTTATGTATCTGAAGAAACTTTAGTATCCTCTTTAATTTTATAGGCTAGCTTACTTTTGTATTCCATCTTTTTCTTCTTAATGATGTTTTTCAACACCTTCTGTTGGTTTTTAAAAGCTTCCCAATCCTCTAACTTCCC
Source organism: Hemitrygon akajei (assembly GCF_048418815.1). Taxonomy (NCBI): domain Eukaryota; kingdom Metazoa; phylum Chordata; class Chondrichthyes; order Myliobatiformes; family Dasyatidae; genus Hemitrygon; species Hemitrygon akajei. Next base: position 17,128,007 of record NC_133143.1, on the reverse strand, counting down.
ACTAATTATTGCTCTATTATATGCCCTCTCTGGCTTTTATGTTGGCTTTAACTTCTGTTAGCTATGGTTGTGTCATCTTGCCTTTAGAATACTTCTTCCTTTTTGGGATGTATATATCTTCTGCATTCCAAATTGCTTCCAGAAATTTCAGCCTTTACTGCTCTGCATACATCTCTTCTGGTGTTTTTTCTCAAATCAATTTTGGCCAACTCCTCTTTCGGGTCTCTGTAATTCCCTTTACTCCACTATAATACTGATACATCTGACTTTAGCTTCCTCTTCTCAATCTGCAGGGTGAATTTGATCATATTATAATCGCTTGCCCCTAAGGGTTCTTTTACCTTAAGCTCTCTAATCAATTCCAGTTCATTGCACAATATCAAATTCAGAATAGCTGATCCCCTAGTGGGCTCAACCATGAGCTGCTCTAAAAAGCCATCTCCTGGGCATTCTAGGAATTCCCCCTCTTGGAATCTAGCACCAACCTGATTTTCCCAATCTTCCTTCATATTGAAGTCCCCCATAACATTTGTAACATTGCCCTTTTGGCATGCATTTTCTATCTCCCGTTATAATTTGTAGACCACACCCTTGCTACTGTTTAGGGGTTTCTATATAACTTCCATCAGGGTCATTTTATCCTAACAGTTCCTTAGCTCTACCTGCAATGAATCAACACCTTCCGACTCTATGTCACCTCTTTCTTTTTTTACCAACATGCCACCCCCCTGCCTACCCTCTGCCCAAAGTGCTCCCTTGGAAGTTAAGTTCCCAGCTAATATCTTCTTTCAGCTATGATTCAGTGATGCCTACAACATCATACATGCCAATCTGTAGCAGTGTTACAAGTTCGCTTACCTTATTCTATGCACCGCACGCATTCAAATATAACACCTTCAGTCCTGTATTCACTCTTTTTGATTTTGTCCACCTTTTATGTTGTAGCTCGTTCTGTTGACTTCAATTTTGCCCTATCATCAGCCTCTCCTTGCTAGCAGTCTCACTGCACATTGCCTCTGTTTGTAAACCAACTACCACATCCCCAGCGCTATCACTCCAGTTCCCATCCCTCCACCAAATTAGTTTAAACCCTGTTGAACAATTCTAGCAAATCTGCCAGCAGGATATTGATCCTCCTCAGGTTCAGGTATAACCCCTCCTTTTGTGCAGGTCATACCTTCCCCAGAAGAGATCCCAAAGACCCATAAATCTGAGCCCCTGCCCCATGCTCCAGTTCCTCAGCCACACATTCACCTGCCAAATCATCCTATTCTTACCCTCACTGGTGCATGGCAAGGGCCGTAATCCAGAGATTACTACCCTAGAGGTCCTGTTTTACAGCTTTCTACCTAGCTCCCTAAAATCTCTCTTCAGGACCAATGTGCACCAAGACCTCGGACAGCTCACTCTCACCCTTGAGAATGGCATGGATCTGATCTGAGACACCCCTGACCCTGGCACCAGGGAGGCAACATACCATCCAGGTGTCTCTATCATGCCCACAGAACCTCATCTTAGTCCTCTGTCTAAGGAATCTCCTATCAACACTGCAGTCCTCTTCACCTCTCTGCTCTTCTGAGCCACAGCACCAGACTCATCCCTTCCACTGCTGATCCCTCGATACAGACTGGTGTGTGTTCCCTCAACTCCCCCTTCCTGGTCCACAATCGAGCCTTGTTGTTGAGTGCAAGGTTGTTGCTGTGACACCACTCAACCAGCTGATCTATCTCACTCCTGTACACCTTCTTGTCACCACCTGAAATTCTGCCAAAAATACTTGTGTCATCAGCAAATTTATAGATGGTGTTTGAGTTGTGCCTAACCAGAGGGTCATGGGTATAGAGAAAATAGAGCAGTAGGCTAAGCATGCATCTTTGAGGTGAACCAGTGTTGATTGTCAGTGAGGAGGAGATGTTATTTCTGATCTGCACAGACTGTGTTCTCCCAATGAGGAAGTCAAGGATCCAGTTGCGGAGGGAAGTACAGAGGCTCTGGATTTGGAGCTTGTTGATTAGAACTGAGAGTATGATGGTATTAAACACTGAGCTGTGTTCCTGACGTAGGAACAGTCCAGGTGATCCAAGGCAAATTGCAGTGGGTCCAGATTCTTGATTGGGCAGAAGTTGATTCTAGTCATGACCAACCTCTCAAAGTACTTCATCACAGTAGATGTGAGTGCCATTGGGTGATAGTCATTGAGGCAGCTCACCCTGCCCTTTTTGGGCACTGGTATGATTGTCACCCTTTTGAAGTAGATGGGAACCTCTGACACTAGTATTGAGAGATTGAAGATGTCCTTGAACACTCCTGCTAGTTGATTACAACAGGTTTTCTGTGCCCAACCAGGTACACAATCCAGGCTTGATGCCTTGCAAATATTTGCCCTCTTGAAAGATGTTCTGACAACAGCCTCCAGAGCTGATACACTCATCCTCCCAGTTTTCTTTAACTCAGCACACAGTCAGGAAGATAGAGACACTAAATTATTAAACTATCCTCGGTCCAAGTCAAAGAACATTCTCTGTTGGCTGCACTCTGCAATTCTTTTCCACACACATTGTCCATTCCTGTCAAAGAGGATTCTGTGGACTTGGCTTCAAATCACAGTCTATGTTGCCATTCACAGTAAATATTTCCAAACAGTTTTGTGTTGCATATTTTTGACTCAGTCATGAGATGAAATGGTTCAGACAATATAATTGCCTCAGGTTGTCATGGAGATTATCATGATAGCGCTGACTTCAGCCAACAGTAAAACCAACAGGGGAAGTTTGAAATTTCTGCAGAACTAACAGATTATAGAAGATCCACAGAAGTATGTTCGAATCAAAATGAATATGTTTTTCCTCTGCATGCATGGGTTTCCTCCCACATCCCACAGATCTGCAGACTGGCCACTGTGAATTTCCCACTATATGTTGTCGAATGGTAGAATTTAGTGTGGTGTGGGGGGGGGGGATTTGATGGGAATGAGAGGAGAATAGTGTAGAATTAATTGGTGGTGGACCTCAGGAAGGTGAAAACTCCTGCATTCCCATCTCCATCAAGGGAACAGATGTGGAAGTCGTCCAGGACTACAAATACCTGGGAACTCACCTGGACAATAAACGGGACTGTACTAAAATACAGGGGCTCTGTACAAGAAGGTTCAGAGCCGACTGTACTTCCTGAGGAGGGCCTGGTCATTAAACATTCGCAGTACTATGCTGAAGATGGTCTATGACTCAGTGGTGGCCAGCATTCTATTCTATGCTGTAGTCCACTGGGGCAACAGGGTGAGAGCAGCGGATGCCAAGAAGATGGACAATCTCGTCAGGAAGGCTGGTTCTGTTCTGGGGGGTGGGGGAGCTGAATTCCCTGGGGGTCGTGTCTGAGAGGAGGATGCTGCAGAAGCATCGGAGCATTATGGACACCCCCTCCATGACATACTGGACCAAGTGGAGCACCTTTAGTAACAGATGGATTCCACCGAGGTGTGCCACTGAATGCCACAGGACATCCTTTCTCCCTGTGGTTATAAGCCTCTACAACTCCTCGCATATATAAGTATGCTTTGATCACCCTGCATTCCACCACAATAGACCTTTTTTGTTCTAATTGTGTTCTTTCTTGGATAATTTTTGTTGAATATATGTTTTTTTCTTGTGAATGCTGCTTATATAAGTACTCAAGAACTGCAGACAGGAATATTAAAACTTCCTCTGTTTGAAATAAGAAGAAAGGAAAGAGATTGAAATTGTTAAATCATTCCTCTGCTCATCCCATGTCATATGACTGCAGGTGGTGCATATGCTGAGACAAAGAAAGTTTGATTTGTGAATGAAGAAGTGTTCTTGCAGAGAAGAATCTATCTAATCTCACAATTTGGAAGTGGTAATTGGGATGATTTATATCTGCAAAGTTGATTGCATTTGTTGAAGACACCAGAAATTTGTCCCTTAAACTGGTCTGAGATGTTGCTTTTAAAATTAGAGTAGTAAAAAATTATAAAGGGTTCTTCAAACTCTAAATCTGATGGACCTCCACAGATGTGCAGTGGAAAGTATCTGACAAGTTGCATCATGGTCTGTAGAGAGCAGTAGACTCTGCCCAATACATTACGAGCACATCCCTCTTCACCATCTCCAGAAGGCAACATCTATCGTCAAAGATCTCCATCATCTGGGCCATGCCATTTACCACAGTTTCCTTGGGGCAGGAGGGACAGAAGCCTGAAATCCCTCACTGCCATGTTCAAGAACTGCATCTTCAACCATTTGTCTCTTGATTCTCCTTCTTTGCTGAAGATATGATTGGAGTGTAATAGTGGGTTGTGAATATACTAGCTTAGGTGTGTCTGAACATGCTGTCATTTCTTGCTTTATTTATATATAGATATATATATCAGAATCAGGTTTATTATCACTGGAAAGTGTCATGAAATTTTTTAACTTAGCAGCAGCAGGTCAATGCAATACATAATATAGAAGAAGAAGTACTATATATTTTAAAAATGTGGTAATGTTCATGGATTCAATGTCCATTTAGGAAATGTCCTAAGGTGTGTATATTTCTGTGATTAAATAGCAATTTAAAAGGTGTATATGCAAGGACTTCTCTCCCCAAAATGACAAGGAACAGCATTTGCTGTGGAGCTGCTTTTCTGCAACACCACTTCTTGTTACAAATCATAAAGAAACCTTTTCTGAAACTGATAAAATATACCTCAGAAATGTAGGCTGCAATCTTTCTGAGACCTTGAAATTTTTAAAGGTAAAAAATGTTGCTGTAGTTCCATTAAAAAATTAGTAAAGAATTTTGGTGAAAATATGTGGTTAATGACTTAAGCTATCACTGGAATAATATCTAGCTGCCTTGCTTGAAATTTTTGCTCAGGGAAACGACAGTCAAGCCAGGAATCTTGATCATGGCCGTAACAGTCAAGAAAGCAATGAGTTATATAATCACTGATTTCCACTACTCACTTGTTCGGCCCCAACTAAAAAAGATGTTTTAGCTGGAAAGAATTGTCTAGTCTTTTAACTCCAAGATCAGCACCAATCAAAGGACATCAAAATAGATTGCAATTATTGGAGGAGCAGAAAGAAGCAAAGACAGTAATCTTGTCATTAAGCAGCAATGCTGTTATTATGTTCAACAAAATATCTTTCATAATAAATGGATTTGCCTTGTCAAACCAGTGACAGATACTTTCAATGTCAGGGGCTCAGCTAAGAAGCATGGCATTGTGTTGATTGTATGGCTTATGGCATTAAAAAAATTTATCTAAGAAAAATCACACTGATAACCAAAGAAATGGGAGCCTGAAGGTGAGAATTTATCTGGCAGCTCTTCACTCTTTTTGTAAGATTACTATCCTATTTATATTTCATGGATTTCCTTAAGGGCTTCTCCTGAGCCGTAAGTTATTGAATCAGTTCTAAATTGACTTTAGTTCATTTCCCATCAGCAGTCTTTAAAATGACCTCGTAGACTGCACATAGTTTTGACAAATACAAAGAGAAAGAATCAGAAAACCTTAAGTGCCCTTCTGAATGTCTCCAGCAAAAATAAATCCCAGGAACTAATGCCTAGCAAAGTTGGTTTCACATTACACAAGCTGAAATTCACGTGCATAAAACAATGGTTATCATTGGTTTTACCAGGAGTGTACAGATTAATAATATTTCAGACCTTTCCAAACAAAACTAATGGTTGCTGCTTAGCTCAAGAATATTCAAATTAATTTATTTGGTAAGTTCCCTATTTTAAAATTTAATTTGTGTTGTTCTAGTTTTAATGTTTGCCTGTTCCAATAGTGTAACACTCAATACAAATGCTAATCTAGAGCTATAAAATTTTGACATAGCAGGAAAAACAAACAATACACAAGTTTTACATGAAAGAACACAATGAGAGCAAAAGAATGTCCATTGTGGGCAACATCAGTACATTAGTACAAATCAGTACATGGTGACGAGGCATACGAGAGAGAGATAGTTCAGCTTGTTGAGTGGTATCGCAGCAACAACCTTGCACTCAAAGTCAGTAAGACCAAGGAATTGATTGTGGATATCAGATAGGGTAAATCCAGGGAACACACCAGTTCTCAGTGAGGGATCAGAAGTGGAACGGGAGAGCAGTTTCAAGCTCCAGGGGGTCAACTTTTCTGAGGATCTATTCTGAACCTAATATGTTGAAGCAATTATGAAGAAGTTGTGACAGCAGCTTTCTTTCATTAGGAGTTTGAGGAGAACTGGAATGCCACCAAAGGCAATCGCAGATTTCTACAGATGCACTGTGGAGAGCATTCTAACAGCTGCATCACCATCTAGTCTGTATACAGCCTTAGGAAGAAAGCAAATAAGAATACAAGATATATGTGTGTGTATGTGCGTGCGTGCATGCGTGCGTGCGTGCGTGCGTGCGTGCGTGTGTGTGTGTGTGTGTGTGTGTGTGTGAGATTGCTTATAAAAGTTAATGATTTTCATATGCACTGTGGGGTTTGTGCATCACCTGCGTGTGACCAGATCAACACAATTTGAAATAATGCACTTCATTAACACATTTTCCATATACGTTTGGTACATTTGGGACTGGACCTGCTATAAATATTTTAAGCAGCTTCAAAAATAAATGCCTTGTAAGAGGAAATAGGGATGCAGTTGGTTAGTTCATCTCTGGTGTTTAGAAATGGGCAGTATAATCAGAATCAGGTTTATTATCACCGGCATGTGACGTGAAATTTGTTAACTTAGCAGCAGTTCGATGCAATACATAATCTAGCAGAGAGAAAAAAACAATAATAAATAAAATAAAGCATAATAATAATAATAAAAAATAAACAAGTAATAATAAATAAACAATTACATATATTGAATAGATTTTAAAGACATGCAAAAACAGAAATAGTGTATATTAAAAAAAATGAGGTAGTGTCCACTTAGGAATCGGATGGCAGAGGGAAAGGAGCTGTTCCTGAATCGCTGAGTGTGTGCCTTCAGGCTTCTGTACCTCCTACCTGATGGCAACACTGTGAGAAGGGCATGCCCTGGGTCCTGGGTAATCACCTGTCCCGGGAACAGTTGAGTCCTGGGCTGGACGAACTGCTTACTTCAGGGAGGTGAAACGTCTCCCATAGCCTCTCCTTTCCAGGTGTAGTGATTGCCGCTGGACCATTGCTTGACTTTTGCCATGCAGGGGTCACTCTCCTACACTGCTGTGCCCATAGCAATGCCTTCATGCGGTGTCCCTGTTTTTACTGAATTTGCTATGTCACGGCATGACCGAGTGTCCAGCGGTATAACTGAGTGGGCAGGCTGGGCTCAACAGCCTTGGTTGGCAGCCAGCCTAGGAGAAGGGTAACTCCAATTCCAAACCCAGGTAGATGGGACTCGTTAGCCTTGCCAGGCAGTCTGTCTAGACAAAGGAAAACTCCGATACTCAACCTATTGCTTTGTGGTCGCCACAGCTTGCTGTGCCGTTGTGGAATGTCCCCTGGCCTAAAGAATAGAATCAATCAGTCGACGCGCACTATAAACGTATGCAGTGCTGGCAGGAAGAACAGTCCTACAGAGATGAAGACATTTCCTCCTGATCTTGGCAAGCAAAGAACCACCCATCTTCAGTACTGTATACTAATCACCTGCTGTTCGAATATTGTCTACACTGGAAGTCTGTGTAGATACAATTGGAAATATCAATACCCAATATGTAACAACTTATATCCTGCCCAACAAACCACCTGAGGCTTTGTTACAATGGCCCAAGTTTCCTTGAACAAAGCTCCCTGCAGTACCCTCTCAGTTTCCCATTCCTCCAAGCTTGCTTTCTGTGGATTTGAAAGGTGGACCTTGTTGATTCATGTGATCCTGAAGCCATGTGCAATGTTATCAGATGTAAATGGCTGGCCAGAGCATGGCCTGACAGCAGACTCCTTTGAAAACCTTTGACAAGTGGCAAAACCTTACCCCCAGCTCAGTCATCTGTCAGAATAATTAGTCTTTCAAAGCTTTGGAATCATTGAAATGCAAAATCATAATTAAACATTAAATTAACAACCAAATAAAATATATAAAAGATTTGAGTTTCTAAAGGGTCAAATTGACTCAATATACCAAAGTACGAAGAAGAAGAAGAATAGCCCTTAACTTGGCAGTGGGGTTATCAGGGCACCGTCATAACAGTGTTTCCCTAGCAAGATATTCTTGTTTTTACGAAGCCGAGTTGCTAGCTTAACGCTCAATTCCCTAAGTAAATTATTGAACAAAATATAAATATTTTCCAAAACGTTATGCTTATTTTTCTGCAGCCTGACAATCTGCATTCAGATGCATGGATTCTTAGAGTATAGAACAAACCACACTGGAGAGACCATTCAGTCAACAATGTTGTGCTGGTTGTGATGCTAATTTATAAAAAATGTCCTCTTGCTTTGTATCACCCACCTCCCTCCATTCCTTTCATATTCATGCATCTATCTAAAAGCCTCTTAAAGCCCCCAAACCGTCTGCTTCCACTATTCCAGATCCTACCACTCTCTGCATAAAAACTTTCTCCTCATATTGCCTCTAAACTTTCCCCTTCTACCTTAAACGCATGTCCCCTGGTGTTTCACATTTCTACCCTGGGGAACAGCTCCTGACTCTCTATCCTACCTATGCTAATCATAATTTTAAAAACCTCTTTCAGGTCTCCTCTCAGCTTCAGATGCTTTAGAGAAAATAACCCAAATTTGTCCAACCTTTCCTTAGAGTTTATACACTCCAGGCAGCGTTCTGGTAAACCTCCTCTGCACCCTTTCCACAATCTTGGCATCCTTCCTATAATGCAGCAACCACAATTGTACACAATAAATATGGTCTGACGAAAGTTTTATATAGCCTCAACATGACTTACTTACTCTTATACTCAGCACCCCTACTGGTGAAGGCAACATGCCATTTGCCTTCTTTACCATCTTATCCACTTGCATAGCCACTTTCAGTGAACTATGGACCTGAACCCCAAGATCCGTCTGTATTGTACCTCAATGCAGGGAAGGGATCTACCACTAACTGTATGCGTTCTCCTGCTATTTGGCCTCCCAATGTACAGCATCCCACACGTGTTTTTTCTCCCTCTCGCTATTTTGAATGTATGTTATGCACCTGAGCTGTCTTGTTTGACTGTATCCATGTATGGTCGGAATGATAATTAAACTTGATTTGATTTGATTTGCCTGGATTAAACTCTAATTGCCACTTCTCTGCCCATATTTGTAAACCTCTATATTCCTTGATAGTCCTTTACTCTGTCCATAACTCCGCTAGTTTTGGTTTTACCACAAACTTGGTAATCCACCTATCTCCATTTCCATCCAAATCATTACTCTATATCACTAACAACAGAGTTCCCAGCACCAATGGTTGTGGAACACCACTGATTGTGGACCTCCAGCCAGAATAATAGACTCCAATCTTCACACTTTGTCTTCTATGATTAAGCTAGATCCAAATCCAAAATTATCCAAATCACCCTGGGTCCCATCCACCTTGAATCAACCTACCATATGGTTTTTTTTAATCAAATGCCTGATCAAAGTCCATGTAAATAACATCCAATGCCTTACCCTCATCAACCACCTTTGTCACCTCCTCAAGAAATTTTCATCAAGTTTGTAAGGCATGACATACCCTGCACAAAGTCATGATGACAGGTCTCTGTAAAAAAATCCCTCAGACAGCTGCAGCTGATTCAGAACGCTGCTGCCAGAGTCTTGACTATGACCAAGACAGTAGAACACATCACCCCAGTTCTCAGATCACTACACTGGCTTCCTGTCCATCAGAGGATTGACTTTAAACTGTTAAGTGGTTTATAAAGCACTGAATGGTCTCGGGCCAAAATACACCCCCAATCTTCTGCTGCATTGTGAACTTTCCCGAGATCTCAGGCTGTCTGGGGCAGGTCTACTTACCGTCCCCAGAGTCAAAACTAAACATGGTGAAGCAGCTTTTAGTTACTACTCTCCACATATCTGGAACAACCTTCCAGAGAATCTGAAGTCTGCCCCAACTTTAAGCTCTTTTAAATTGAGGCTTAAAATTTTCTTTTCACAATAGCTATTAATTAGAATCTCCTGCACTGTAACTTTTTAAAATCTATTTATCATATCTATTTTTGTGTGATTTTATTCTCTTTTATGTTGTCTGAAATGTGATGTTTGATTTTTATATCTTGGTCTATGTAAAGCACTTTGAACTGCCTTGTGTTTGAAAAGTGTTACACAAATAAACTTGCCTTGCCTTAAGTAGGTCATGCCTTTTCAAATGCTCATAAATCCTATCCCTCAGTATCCTCTCCAATAACTTCTCTTCTACTGATATGAGGCTCAATGGCTTATATTCACCTGGATCCTCCCTATTTCCTCTCTTGAATGTTGTTTATCATTCCCTCCAAAAACTCACTTCTAACTGTATCATTTATAGTAGTTTAATCAATAGAATCAATAGACAATAGGTGCAGGAGTAAGCCATTCAGCTCTTCGAGCCAGCACCGCCATTCAATGTGATCATGGCTGATCATCCACAATCAGTACCCCGTTCCTGCCATCTCCCCATATCCCTTGACTCCGCTATCTTTAAGACCTCTATCTAACCCTTTCTTGAAAGCATCTAGAGAATCGGCCTCCACTGCCTTCTGAGGCAGAGCATTCCATAGATCCACAACTCTCTGGGTGAAAAAGCTTTTCCTCAACTCTGTTCTAAATGGCCTACCCCTTATTCTTAAACTGTGGCCTCTGGTTCTGGACTCCCTCAACATCGGGAACATGTTTTCTGCCTCTAGCGTGTCCAATCCCTTAATAATCTTATATGTTTCAATCAGATCCCCTCTCATCCTTCTAAATTCCAGTGTATACAAGCCCAGTCGCTCCAATCTTTCAACATACGACTGTCCCGCCATCCTGGGAATTAACCTTGTGGACCTACGCTGCACTCCCTCAATAGCAAGAATGTCCTTTCTCAAATTTGGAGACCAAAACTGAACACAATACTCCAGGTGTGGTCTCACCAGGGCCCTGTTCAACTGTAGAAGGACCTCTTTGCTCCTATACTCAACTCCCCTTGTTATGAAGGCTAACATGCCATTAGCTTTCTTCACTGCCTGCTGTACCTGCATGCTTACTTTCAGTGACTGATGTACAAGAACACCCACATTTTGTTGTACTTCCCCTTTTCCTAACTTGACACCACTCAGATAGTAATCTGCCTTCCTGTTCTTGCCACCAAAGTGGACAACCTCACATTTATCCACATTAAACTGCATCTGCCATGCATCTGCCCACTCACCCAACCTGTTCAAGTCACCCTGCATTCTCCTAACATCCTCCTCATATTTCACACTGCCACCCAGCTTTGTGTCATCTGCAAATTTGCTAATGTTACTTTTAATCCCTTCACCTAAATCTTTACTGTATATTGTAAATAGCACCAAGTCTTGTGGTATGCCACTAATCACTGCCTGCCATTCTGAAAAGGACCTGTTAACCCCTACTATTTGTTTCCTGTCTGCCAACTGATTTTCTATCCATGTTAGTACCCTACCCCTAATACCATGTGCTCTAATTTTGCCCACTAATCTCCTATGTGGGACCTTATCAAAGGCTTTCTAAAAGTCCAGGTACACTACATCCACTGGCTCTCCCTTGTCCATTTTCATAGTTACATCCTCAAAAAATTCCAGAAGATTAGTCAAGCATGATTTCCACTTCGTAAATCCATGCTGACTCAGACCGATCCTGTTACTGCTATCCAAATGTGCCGTTATTTCATCTTTTATAATTGACTCCAGCATCTTCCCCACCACTGATGTCAGGCTAACTGGTCTATAATTCCCTGTTTTCTCTCTCCCTCCTTTCTTAAAAAGTGGGATAACATTAGCTACCGTCCAGTCCTCAGGAACTGATCTATAGTTACCAATGATTACCAATGTGTCCACGATTTCTAGAGCCACCTCCTCAAGTACCCTGGGATGCAGACCATTAGGCCCTGGGGACTTATCAGCCTTCAGTTCCATCAGTCTACCCAACACCATTTTCTGCTTAATGTGAATTTCCTTCAGTTCCTCTGTTACCCTAGGTCCTCTGGCCACTGTTACATCTGGGAGATTATTTGTGTCTTCCCTAGTGAAGACAGATCCAAAGTACCTGTTTTAAATAAATAAATAATAAATTCGCCCATAATAATTTAACCATTCCCTTGGCAGAAATTAATTGTAATATAACCTATTCCAGCTCTTCTGTGACATCTGCGCTTTTCCAATTCTGGCCACATGGGCATCCCCAGTTTCTATTCCTTTGCCGTCAGCTGCTTGGGCCTGATTCAGGAGATTTCTTGCTAAATTTCTCTCCATTTCTACTTCCCTCCCCTACTTTAAATTCCCCTTGAAAACCTTTCCGTTTGATTAGGTTTTTTGATTAAGTCTGTCATTTTCTAGTTTTGTGGTTGAGCTCTGTTTGAAGACTGATGTGAGATTTTATTATGCTAAAGGAACTATACAAATGCAAGTTGTTATGGTAAGAAAAAGATAATGAATATGTCACCTCTGGCACAGAGCAGACTCCATTTCCTGGATACAAAATGTGCTGTGGCTTGCCCAATTAATTCATATTGAGCAGGTTGTTATTATAATTGAGTTCTGGTTCTTTCTTCCACATGACTTTGTTAATGTAGATCCAATCAAGCTGAGTGATCATACCTTCCTAATTAACACAGCAGCAACATGTTACATTATCCTGGGGTTTATGTATTGCTTTGACACCTGTGCCATTCAGGGAATGATACAATTAGAAGCATAAGCTTTTGTGTTTGCGCTTTCAGCAAAAGTCTTTGTTCATCAGGAGGACTGATAGGCAACTTTGGCACGTGCATTCCCTGATCTTCCTTTCATTAAAATTAATGAATTGTATTCCTGTAAGGTTTATGCCCCAATTCCCAATGGTTAAGGGACAATGCAGCACAATGGAAGGCTGCCACAGCAACCTATTTTTAACATGCTATATACATAACTAATCTTACTTTACAACCCCCCCCCCCCAAAATCTTACACTTAATTCAAAGTTCAAAGTAAATGCATTATCAAGGAACATATATGTCACCATATACAACCCTGAGATCCATTTTCTTGCGGGCATATTTAACAAATCTATGGGATAGTAACCATTAGCAGAATCAATGAAAGATTGCCCAACTTCGGCACTCAACAAGTGTGCAAAAGACAAGAAACTGTGCAAATAAAAAAAGAAAGAAATAATAATAATAAATATGCAATAAATATTGAAAGCATAGATGAAGAGTGCTTGAAAGTGAGTCTATTGGTTGTGGGAATGTTTCAATGATGGGGCAAGTGAAGTTGAGTGAAGTTAGTCCCTCTGGTGCAAGAGCCTGATGGTTGAGGTAACTGTTCCTGGACGTGGTGGTGTGAGCCCTGAGGTTCCTGTATGTTCTTTCTGATGGCAGCAGCAAGAAGAGAGCATATCCTGGGTAGTGGGGGTCCCTGATGATGGATGCTACTTTCCGTTTCATGTAAATGTACTCAATGGTGAGGAGGGCTTTACCCAGGAGGGACTGGGTCACATCCACTGCTTTTGGTAAGATTTTCCGTTTGTGTTGCCTTTAAGGCATTTGTTTAGTTAATTATATTTTCGCTTTAGTAATCCGTTTGTTATCGTTTTCTAGTTAAAGTTAAGGTTGTTTAAAGTAAATTTGTTGTCTGTGATATATCGCAGCATGCGATGACATCACACCCGGTTACGCCGCATCTTGTGGGAAAATACCGGTTTGGAGAAACGGGAAGGAGGGGGCTTATGTGTGTGCAGGATCAGCGCGAGAAAAGTTTTCTTTCTACGCACTAGAAACATCAGTGAAGTAACGCCTTTTCACCATACATTAATGTAGAAGAGTGAACAGTAAACGGTTAATCTTACTGGGACCGCCTCATTGTCTGGTTTATGCTTGGTGTTTAGTTCAGAGTTCTTTTACACCTGTGCGAGAACACTACAGTGAAAAGGCGGCATTACCAGGTGTTTCAAGTGCTACAGTGGCATCACGATCCAGCATCAAGTCGTTGCCATCCAGCGACAGGGGCAGTAGGGCATCAACAAGTAAGGCTGCCCATGCAAGAGCTAAGGCAGAAGCCGCCAAGGTGCGAGCGCTGTACGCCGAACAAGAAGCAAAATTGAAAAAGGAAGCGGCTGCGAGAGAAGCTGAAAACCAGTTGGAAAAAGTAAGGATAGAGTCAGAGTTAGAAGTGCTGATGCTACACCGAGAAGCAGAAGCTGCCAGGGTGGAAGCAGAGATAATAGAAAGTGCTGAAGAAATGCATGTTCTGGATGACGTAAAATCTACTTCAGTAAGGACCAGATTGGAACGCACAAGCGACTATGTCCGATCTCAAATAGACTTGAAGATTCGTTCTTCCTCTCCATACTTACATGATAAAATCCCACCTCATGAGGAGTCTCAGAGAGGCCCAATTGCATCACATCCATCCGAGGAAGACAATTTACCCTTGCAACTACGTGACAAATTCAAGAATGAAAGAGCCGATGGGATTAGACCAAACTTCTCGACACCAAACTTACCAGATTTGGCGAGAGGAGAGGCAAAGGCTGAATTCAGAACAGCAAATTCCATAACAAATGTACACCCTCAGTCATATACCCGCCGACATATTCCCCCAGCAGTTGAACCCATGGCACAGTATTTAGCACGACGAGATCTCGTCACTTCAGGACTATATCAGTTTGACGATAAACCTGAAAATTACCGTGCACGGTACTCTTCATTCACCAACGCTATCCACAGAGTCCAGCTCGGAGCAACCCAAGAGTTGGATCTCATGACGAAATGGATGGGAAAAGAATCATGCGAACAGGTGAGACGCATACGTTCAGTGTACATTAACAACCCCAAGCTAGCCTTACGCAAAGCATGGGAGAGACTTCGGGAGTGCTATGCGGCCCCTGAAATTATTGAAACGGCACTATTTTGACATCTGGAAAATTTTCCTAAGGTGTCAGCCAAGGACCACACTAAGTTAAGAGAGCTCAGAGATTTACTCATGGAGATTCAAGGTGCCAAAGAAGATGGCTACTTAACTGGTCTATCATACCTAGATACTTCATGCGGGATTAGACCAATCGTGGATAAACTTCTATTTGGGCTGCAGGAAAGGTGGGCGTCTGTTGGCTCAGAGTACAAGGAAGAGAACGATGGTTGATTTCCTCCCTTTGAGTATTTCACTAGGTTTGTGTGCAAGGAGGCGAAGAAGCGAAACGACCCTAGCTTCATGAGTCCAGGTAGCAGTACAATTTACACCAAGCCAGTTAAATCCACTTCGGATAATTTCAACATCAATAAACCTGTCTCAGTGCGTAAAACTGAAGTCTTTACATCTAACAATGACCCTAGCAAGAATTGTCCATTGCACAACAAACCCCACCCCCTCAAAAAATGCAGAACGTTTAGGAAAAAACCACTTGAAGGGAGAATGACCCTTCTCAAGGAGAAAAAAAATATGTTTTAAATGCTGTTCCTCTACCTCTCACCTTGCTAGAGTGTACGAACTCCGTGAAGTGCCCGGAATGTAATAGCACTAATCACGATGGGGCCATGCATCCCGGCCCGTTACCGCAAACCGACAAAGCTCCTTCACCCTCACAACAGGACGGCGGGGAGGGAGAGGCTCACTCCAGGACAACTGTTGTCAGCTCGAGCTGCACAGAAGTTTGCGGTCAAGCTCAGTCAAGCCATTCTTGTTCAAAGATCTGCCTCACCAAGGTGTACCCTAAGGGAGCCAAAGACAAGGCCATCAAAGCCTATGTAATTCTGGACGATCAGAGCAATCGCTCACTAGTCAGACCAGAGTTCTTTGACTTGTTCAACATTGAGAGTAATCAGTTCCCATACTACCTTAGAACTTGCTCAGGCAGCGTGGAAACTTATGGAAGGAAGGCAGAAGGCTTCCAGCTCGAGTCCCTGGATGGTAAAGTTATCATCTGTCTCCCTCCACTCTTAGAGTGCAATGAAATTTTGAATAACCGCACTGAGACCCCGACGCCAAGTGCAGTACTACACCAGCCACATCTCCACCACATTGCCAAGCACATCCCAGAACTGGATCCAAAAGCAGAAATACTCCTGCTATTAGGAAGAGATGTTCTCCGGGTACACAAGGTTAGGCAGCAGGTCATTGGACCACACGACGCCCCCTTTGCCCAACGCCTGGATCTGGGCTGGGTGGTGATAGAAGAGGTGTGCCTTGGCAATGTACACAAACCGACAGTTAACACACTCAAGACCAATGTGCTAGAGAGTGGCCGCCATTCAATTTTTCAACCCTGCACAAGTTTCATGAGTATCAAGGAAGCACGACAAGGCTTTAACAAATGTAAAGTAACCGACAAGACGCTGGGACAGTCAGTCTTCGCTCAAACTGAGCATGATAATAAACTTGCTCCATCAGCACAAGACGCCATTTTCTTAAAAATAATGGACACCAAGGTCTTCAGAGACGAAGCAAATAATTGGGTCGCCCCACTACCTTTCAGAGAACCACGCCAGCGCTTGCCAAACAACAAAGAGCAGGCAGTCAAGCGGTTCACGTCCTTGCAAAAAACCCTGAAAAGGAAACCTGAGATGCAGCAACAATACGTAGCATTTATGGAGAAGGTCTTCGCTAATAGACATGCTGAAGTAGCACTGCCACTGAGGGAAGGCGAGGAGTGCTGGTACCTCCCAACATTTGGGGTTTACCACCCACAAAAGCCCAATCAGATCAGGGTGGTCTTTGACTCCAGTGCTCAATGCGCTGGTATCTCCCTTAATGACGTGCTCCCTACAGGCCCCGACCTTAACAATACCCTTCTCGGGGTCCTGCTGCGCTTCCGGAAGGAGAAGGTCACAATCTTAGCGGACATCCAGCAGATGTTCCATTGCTTCTTAGTACAGGAGGACCATCGCAATTTACTCTGTTTCTTATGGCACAAATGTAACGTACCTTGCACTGCGGACGAATTGGCCCAGGCAAAGGACGTCACCTTTAAAGCAACTCAAAGAGGAGCTTTTGCAAGGGAGTTTTTGGCTCTCCAAGCTAATAAACCAATACCAAAGGACAGCCCTTTGAGGAAATTCAACCCGATCCTGAAGAACGATATCATTTGCATTGGAGGCCGGTTAATACACTCCAAACTTCCAGCTGCAGAAAAGAGTCCAGTAATCCTGCCCAAAGACAGCCATGTGTCCTTACTGCTCACTCGCCATCACCATGAACAGGTAAGGCATCAGGGCCGTCACCTGACGGAAGGAGCAATAAGGGCAGCGGGACTGTGGATCTTGGGAGGTAAAACACTGATCAATTCAGTACTCCACAAATGTGTAACCTGCAGGAAACTGCGAGGGAAGCTGGAAGCTCAATGTATGGCGGACCTCCCACCAGAACGCCTCGAAGCCTGCCCTCCTTTTACATATGTGGGGCTCGATGTATTTGGTCCCTGGACTATCACTACGAGACGCACCAGAGGAGGACAAGCAGAGAGCAAGCGGTGGGCCATCACGTTTAGCTGCATGAGTTCAAGAGTGGTACACATTGAGGTCATTGAATCTTTGAATACATCCAGCTGCATTAATGCTCTCAGGTGCTTCTTTGCGCTAAGAGGCCCCGCGAAACAGTTAAGGTCTGATTGCGGCACGAACTTTGTTGGAGCGTCCAAGGAGCTGGGGATGGACAAAACGGTGCAAAGGTACCTCAGTCAGCAGGGATGCAACTGGGAGTTTAACACACCACACGCCTCTCACGTGGGAGGCCCATGGGAGCGGATGATTGGTATCACCAGAAGAATTCTTGATTCAATGTTTCTGCAGCAACGCACCCGACTGACCCGCGAGGTACTGTGCACACTAATGGCAGAGGTCACAGCCATTATAAATGCACGACCACTCCTACCTGTGTCTTCTGACCCGGAAAACCCCTTCATACTCTCACCATCAATGCTCCTTACGCAGAAGGCAGGAGCTCCCCCTCCACCTGGGGACTTCTCTGATAAGGATTTGTACACAAAGCAATGGAGACAAGTCCAGGCTCTGGCAAATCGGTTCTGGTCTCATTGGAGACATGAATATCTACCTTTGTTGCAACACAGACAAAAGTGGACAGAACCCCAAAGGAATCTTCAAGTTGGAGATTTAGTCCTGCTCAGGGACAAGCAAATCGCCCGCAACTGCTGGCCAATGGCCAGAATCACTGTCACATTCCCTAGTAAGGATGGACATGTCAGGAAGGTTGAGTTGAAAACTTCTGACCAATGTGATGTGAAAATTTACCAAAGGCCAGTTGCAGAAGTCATTCTACTTCTTCCTAAGGACTGATTTAGAGACTGAAGTTTTGTATTATGTTCATTGTGACCTTACGAAGGTCAGGCGGGGAGTGTGTTGCCTTTAAGGCATTTGTTTAGTTTATTATATTTTCGCTTTAGTAATTCATTTGTTATCGTTTTCTAGTTAAAGTTAAGGTTGTTTAAAGTAAATTCGTTGTCTGTGATATATCGTGGCATACAATGACGTCACACCCGGTTACGCCGTGTCTTGTGGGAAAATACCGGTTTGGAGAAACGGGAAGGAGAGGGCTTATGTGTGTGCAGGATCAGTGCGAGAAAAGTTTTCTTTCTACACACTAGAAACATCAGTGAAGCAATGCCTTTTCACCATACGTTAATGTGGAACAGTGAACAGTAAACGGTTAATCTTACTGGGACCGCCTCATTGACTGGTTTATGCTTGGTGTTTAGTTCAGAGTTCTTTTACACCTGTGCGAGAACACTACACCGTTCAAGGGCATTAGTGTTTCCATACCAGGTTGTGATGCAGCCAGTCAATATACTCTCCACTACGCATTTATAGAAGATTGTCAAAGTTTCAGATGCCAAGCCGAATCTCCGGGAACTCCTGAGGAAGTAGAGGTGCCGCTGTACTTTCTTCGTAATTGCACTTACCTGCTGGGCCCAGGACAGGTCCTCTGAAATGATAACACTGAGGAATTTAAAATTGCTGACCCTCTCCATCTTTGATCATCCGATGAGGACTGGCTCATGGACCTCTAGCTTCCTGCTACTGAAGTCAATAATAAGCTCCTTGGTCTTGCTGACATTGAGTGAGAGGTTGTTGTTGTGGCACCACTCAGCTGGGATTTCAATCTCCCTTCTACATGTTGATTCATCACCACCTTTGATTTGGCCTATGGTAGTGGCGTCATCAGCAAACTTGAAAATGGAATTGCATCTATAACACTCTCCATAAATTCTGCTTAGCACACAGTCTAATCTTGAAAAGGAAGTCTGCGTATTTTAATTTCTGTACAAGAATATTTGTAATCATAAAGGATATTAATGTTTTAATTTATTTTTTAATATGTGATATCTTAGTTACTACTTTAATCAAATCTCTGTGTTCCTACCTATATTTAAGACTCTACATTATATTTAAAAAGACAGAACTGCTTCCTAACATCTTATCTCTGAGTGTACTAGATTGGATACTCTGCCAGTCACTTTCAAGAAGTGACAACTGATAACAGTTGGTGATGCAGACTCCTTCTACAAAGATTCTTTCTCATGGAACATTCTGAAATTAGCAAGAAGCACCATCCCAGTGAAGTGATTTTTTTGTGATATTAGTTTCCAAAAAATGTCAATGGTCCATACAATGGTCCATACAGGGAATAGAAAAGCTGCAGATGTTAGACCTTTTCATTATGTGAGGGTCAATCATGTTCTCCAATGTAATGTGCCAGTTTAAACTCTTGCAGAGTGATTCAGTAGGGATGGTAGTGAACCATTAGGATCTAGGGCGTAGCTAGCAGTTAAAGAAGTACTCATATTGTGCTGCCCAACCACTTGTATGTCCTGGACACTATGCAAAGGGCAGATACAGCTGATTCTCTCTACCTGGGAGGCACCTGGAAAGGTGCTGCAAGCCCTCAGCGAGAAGAGAAATTTAGGTGGATACTGATGAGGCTGCACTTGCCAGCCTTTGAGGAGAGTCAAATCCTATTCATTTTATTTTAAAATTACTAAAATTGCTGCAGATCCTTGGTATACGCATCACTGAGGATCTCACTTGATTTGTACACACCGGCTGTGTGGTGATAAAAGCACAACAGCACCTCTTTCACTTCAGACAGTTGAAGAAGTTTTGTATGGGCTCCAAAATCCTAAGAACTTTCTACAGGGGCACATTTGAGAGCATCCTGACTGGCTGCATCAACGCCTGGTATGGGAACTGTACTTCCCTCAATCGCAGGACTCTGCAGAGAGTGGTGCGGACAGCCCAGTGCATCTGTAGAAGTGAACTTCCCACTATTCAGGGCATTTACAGAGACAGGTGTGTAAAAAGGGCCCGAAGGATCATTGGGGACCCAGGTCACCACAACCACAAACTGTTCCAGCTGCTACCATCTGGGAAATGGTACCGCAGCATAAAAGCCAGGACCAACAGGTTCCGGGACAGCTTCTTCCATCCGGCCATCAGACCAATTAACTAATGCTGATACAGTTGCATTTCTGTTACATTGACATGTTGTTGTACAAACTATTTATTATAGATTACTATAAATTGTACATTGCACATTTAGACGGAGACTTAACGTAAAAAATTTTACTCTTCATGTACGTGAAGGATGTAAAAAATAAAGTCAATTCAATTCAATTCATATCGTTCAATAGCTGTGGGTTCATATACATCATGCTTGTATTTATTTGCTTGGCCACCCCTTTCCACAACCAGACAATTTCAACTGATGTATATGTTGAAGGGACATTGCTTAGAACATTCCCTCTCTTGAAAGAATAGGATGGTCAATTCAAAGATAGAAAAATGGAAAACATGCAGACTTTTGGAAAATTTACAATGCAAGGTTTGAATGAATTTATGTCTGTCCTTGTGAAGCACTTTTAAGGATCTGCATTACAGAAAGTTTTTCCCTTTATATTTGTAACAGATATAAAGGGAAAAAGTCAAAAACGTGGACTTAAGTTTGTGAGTATGGAAGGCAAGGGTGACATATTTACAATCAATCACATTCAGTCAGAAATGCAGTCAGTTGGGCTCCTCCAGAGATTTGCACCATCACAGAACCTAGCCTTTAGCTAATTTGATTCATTTCACATGATTTCAAGAATTGGCTGAGAGCATTGGGATCAGATAACATTACAGCTGTAGCGCTGACAGCTTATATACCATAATTATCCGCATTTCTAGCCAAAACATTCTGTCATTACTACAACACTGATGCACACCTGGCATAGTTGAAAATTAACCATATACAAAAAGTTCACTAAAAGCTGATCAAATCCAATCCAACTATTTACCCCAACTCGCTCTACTCTCAATCATCATCAAAATTATGAAGGTGGTGATGGACAGTCCTACCAACAACACATTCTCCCTAGAAATTATCTCACCAAGTGCCCAGTTTTGGTTAAGCCAGAACCTCTCAGTACCAGACCTTATTGTAGCTTTGGTCCTAACCTGTACCAAAAAAGTAAGATTTTAAAATAAATGGTAATTAATTAAATTGACGAAGATTCCAGAGGTGAGGGGAGAATCCTAGCATTGATACAAATGCATTGTCTGGCAGAGTACAGCTTGACAAAGAACAGGTAAAACTAAAGTCAAATGTGTGCCTTGAGGAGGTACAGGATCCTGAAGGCACACACTCAACAATTCAAAAACAGCTTCTTCCCTCTGCCATCTGACTTCTAAATGGGCATTGAACCCATGAACACTACCTCACTACTTTTTTTGCACTGTTTATTTAATTGAACTTATACATGCACTTCTTACTGTCATTCACAGTTTTTATTATAATGCATTGCAATGTATTGCTGCTGCATAGCAATAAACTTCACAACACATGCTGATGATCCTAAACCTGATTCCGATTCTGAGTAAGAATTATATTGGAAACATGCCAATTGTTGGAATCTCATTTTGAATGTAAAAATCTTAAAGCCAGAAATGCTGAAATTTTGAAAGAAACATTAAAAATGCTGGTGAAACCTAATGAACCTGAAACTAACTCTGTTCCTTTCTTCATAGACACTAGCTTATCTGCTGAGTATTTCTACCATTTTCTTTTTCTTTTTCACTCAAAGGAGAATAGTTCTGGTTGTAGAGGTCATTCATTCCAATCCATGGACATAATTTCAGGAGGCCCGTGGGACCCGTGTCCTGAGCCCAACTCTCTTCAACTGGTCCTTCTTCCACCAGAAAATCAGAAGTGGGGATATCCCACAGATCCCATATAAACCTCTCACCCCTTATCCTAACCCTATGCCTGCCAGCTTGAGACACCACTGTGTTTGCCTATTCCCTGCCCTATCTCCCTCTCTTACTCTCTTACAATTTTGTGTCCTTCACTGGGGGGGGGGGGGGGGGGTGGAGTTACACCTAAAATTTATGCCCAAATCTTCCTTGCCTATGACCAATTCACTTTGTTTGGATACAAATGTGGAGAGAATCTCAGATCACAATGTATTTCTGCCTTTGAAGCTGGACTGTGATTTAAACACTATTCTATTAATAGAATATACAAATTACTGAGAAAACTGTAAATGCAATTTTCAACGTAAAGGTCAATTGCTGTTATTCAAGACTAATTACTTTTTTTGCACTTGTTTATATTCCTGAATGCATTGCAAACTTCGGGTCAATTGTGAGGAATTGGGATAGTTCCTGTGATAAAATGGTGAAGGTTAGACCTTGGACAAGCGCTGGGGTGCCGAGGAACACCTTCCTCGCTAGGGCAAAGCCACAAAGAACCACATGCATAGGAAGGTTATAACTCCCATCCGTGCCGCCTGCGTCACTAGATGTGCTGTAATCTCGGAGATCGATTTGAACACCGAATAGCTCCGACACAAAAGGGACATTATCGAAGGTTGGCGACGCTTTATTGGCGCTTGTAGTTTTCGAGTCGGTAAAAAAAAAGACGTCGGGAGGAAATAAATGTGGATTAAATGTGCAGCTGAGAGGAATTCCTATCTGCGCTGAGAAGTTTGCGGGATTCACGCCCAGTACTGGTGGAACGCTGGCTGGGCGAGAGAACGGCAAACGGCTGGGGATTACACTGGGAAAGGCGGATGTTTCATTATTGGCAAGCCCGTCGGCTATTTCGCTCTAGCTGGTGACAAAAACGGGACCTATGCCGATCCAGAACATCAAGGTGGCAGATGAAGGCACGGCGGGTTCAGCCAAGGCGAGGGATGACTGCAGAGCTCTGGTGGACTCACTGAACAAGGTGACGGGATGTTACAGGCACCTGGCGATTGGCATCGGAGGGTCGGCGGATTCCGCCGGCCTGAGGGATGAGCTGAGGAAAACCAGGGAAAAGACCCAAGACCTGGCCGTGACCATCAGGAACAAGCTGACGGCGGTGCTTCGGGACAAGAACCTGGGCAAAGAGGAGAGAGCGGAGATGGAGCGCCTGTGGGTCATATTCTGCTCCAGTCTGGAATTATTTCAGGTGGACATGTGCAAGGTGTTGGAATTGGGACAGTGCTTTGCCTTGGCCGGGACAGAGAGACCTCTGATTCAGACTGGAATGTCCGGAGGTACTTCGGAGGTGGCAGCCCGGGCGCTGAGCGTGCAAAACATAGTCCACGACACAGCCCTGGACGTGTCAAGCCTGGAGCAGAGGGATCTGCAAGAGCAGATCGAGAAGGTGGACAGGATGGTGGAGAACATGGAGATGAAGGTCAACGTGCTCAGGTGGACGGTGGAAGCCAAGGGAGACGCGTACCACTCGGTGCTGAGCAACGACACCTCCTCGGTAGCCCTGCTGTCGGTGGACGAGGAGGTGCGTGGCTGGTGGTGCTGTCATCGGAGCAAATGTCTTACATCCATGCTGCTCTGTACGGCGGCTCTGGCCGCTGTCGTGCTATCCGTCTGCGCTGCTAACATTGCTTAACTGGTCTTACCCCACTGCGAAGATGTACCACTGAGTCGGTCGGTCGAACGAGCTAAACTTCCTATACCATGCCGGGTAACCGAGCACGGAGCAGGAAACAAGGCAAACTTTCATCTTAAAAGAAGTTGTCCTTAAACCAAAACTAAACCGTGAACTATATGAGGCGTTGGAATTGTTGATTATCCCCCTTCTACGTCGCCGAATATGAAATAAGTCATATTTAATATATTTCATGTATTTAATGAGCAAGTTATTTCCATTTAAAATATGATCAATTTTTAAAAAATTAATGCAACTGGTTTCTAGCAAGTAAAATGGAAAATTTCTAAGGGAGGAGGCTTTTATATGTAAAATACTGATCAATTTTTCCTATAGGTTTGAACCAATAATTATCAAAAAGAACCTTGTCAAATTGCTTGATAATATGTAATTTTAAAATGTTTATAGTTGATTTTGAATATAACTTTCCAATTTCTGTCAGTAAAGTGAAAATTAAGAGCAAAATAATTTATCTGTTGGTTTTAGTCAAAAAATACTGGTAAATGATGTAAATAAAGCAAATTACATTCTTTCAAAAACCAGAAAGAGTTTTAAAGTGAGCCAAGTATTTATGGTGCAGAGTATGTGAAAGCATGATTCCTTTCGAACTTTCAAGTGTTAATATTACATAATTTGTTTATATACATAAAATTATATCTTAATTGTTAGCACATTCCATCTAAAAGAATGGCAGGAAAAGATTGAATTGAAACTTTAACTAAAATGATTTGCTACATATTGGGAGAGTAATAATAAAAGGCTGGGTTATTGGAAAAGTGGAGCTCATTTGCTCTTTAAAATGCCCAGTGCAACATAACCATAAGACCATTAGACATATGAGTAGAATTAGGCCATACAGCCCATCAAGTATCTGCCATTCCATCATGGCTGATTTATTATCCTTCTCAACCCCATTCTCCTTCCTTCCTCCAGTAACCTCCGATGCCCTAACAAATCAAAGAATCTATCAACCTCCGCTTAAATACACCCACTAGCTTGGTCTCCACAGCTGTCTGTATCAATGAATTCCACAATTTCACTACCTTCTGGCTAAAAAATACCTCATCATCTCTATTCTAAATGGACATCCCTCTATTCTGAGGCTATGCCCTCTCGTCCTAGACTCCTCCACTGCAGGAAACATCCTCCACATCCATTCTATCTAGGCCTTTAATATTTAATAGGTTTTAATGAAATCCTTCCCCCCTCATTCTTAGAAATTCTAGTAAATACGGACACAGAGCCATCAAACGTTCCTCATATGTTAATCCTTTCATTCCCAGAATCATTCTCATGAACCTCTTCTGGATCCTCTCCAATGCCAGCACATCTTTTCTTAGATTTTTTTTTGATTGCCTGTTGCACTGCTCCTCCATCTCTGGCGGTGTTCAGGCTTCTTTCATCATGTCAGTGGCTTTCTCTCGGTTTTCACTGCTGTCAGTCATGCAAGTCCCGGGTAGAGACTCAGTTACACTCAGATGTGGAAGTTTTGTTCACTTCAGTTTTGTTTCTGTAATAGTTTTGCTTTGCCAGTCAGGGTTGTTAGCCCTTAGCCAAACTCCTGAACCTTGGAGGACCAGTGGACCACGCTTAGTCTGGCCTTTACCCTTTGACCTATTTGGCATTGATGATCCTACCAAGAGCCAAAGCATAAAGCCCTGACTCCAGCCAGAATAGCTGTTGGGTCATTGAAGCACACAAGCCTCCAAACCACGACAAGATTGTAGCCCAAAATACTCCATGTGCAGTCTGTCGAATGCCTTATAAAGCCTCAGCATTAAATCCTTGCTTTCATATTCTAGTCCTCTCAAAATGGATGCTAACATTACATTTGCCTTCCTTACCGCTAACTCATCCTACAGGTTTACATTTAGGGAATCCTGCACGAGGACTGCCAAATCCCTTTGCATTTCTGATTTTTGAATTTTCTCTCCACTTAGAAAATAGTCTATGCCTTTAGTCTTTCTGACAAAGAGCATGGCCATACACTTCCCTACACTATCTTCCATCTACCATTTCTTTGCCCATTCTCCTAAAGTGTCTAGGTCCTTCTGTAGATTCCTTGCTTCCTCAACAATAGCTGCCCCAACCTATCTTTGTAACGTCCACAAAATAGGCCACAAAGGCATCAATTCCATCATCAAAATCATTGACATATAATGTGAAAAGAAGTGGTTCCAACACTGATGCCACTAGTCACCAGCAGCCAACCAGAAAAGGCTCCCTTTATTCCCACTCCTTCCCCCCTGGCTGTCTGTAAGATTCTATAATACTTCTTTTCAGTCCATATTATCGTACTTGTATGATGTTTCTCAACACTGCAGACTAGGAATATTCCATAAGCCAAAGACATGGGAGCAGAATTAGGCCAGTTGGCCTGTCAAATCTGCTCCACCATTCAATCATGACTGATCCTTCCCCCCCACTGCCCCCCCCCCAGCTGCAGTAGCAAATAAAAGCTAAGCAGAGTCACAGCAGAGAGGCCATTGTGTGAGGGGACCAGTGCAGGAGTGGGAACTTGAGGCTTTGGCAAAGAGGCATAGGTAAGTAGCAATTAAGGCTTTTGTAGTGGCTGAATAAAAAGTCACTAAATTACAGCTAATTAAATAAAGAGATGATACAGGATCAGGTGATGTGCTGTAGCTGCATGATGTGGGAGCTGATGGACCCCATTGTGGTTCCTGGTGACCACATCTGCAGCAAGTGTTGGCTGCTCAAGGAACTCAGGCTCAAAGTTGATGCCCTGGAATCTGAGCTTCAAACACTGCGGCACATCAGGGAGGGGGAGAGTTACCTGGATTCTCTGTTTCAGGAGGTAGATGAACTGCCTCAAATTTGGTCTGTGGTCTGGGACAAGAGGGTGTGATTGCAAGTGAGGCGGGTAGTGGGATCCAAGAGACAGGGCTGAAGGAGCCTCAGCCTTTGAGCTTATCCAACAGGTCTGAGATCTTTGCTCACTGTGTGACTGACAGTGGGGGCTGTAGGAAGGACGAGTGACCTAACTGTGGCACCATCATTCAGGGAGCCATTCAAGAGGGTGGAGAGAAGAGAAATGTTGTGGTAATTGGGGATAGTATAGTCAGGGGAATAGACTCTGTGGTAAGGATAGAGCATCCCAAAGGTTGTGTTGCCTGCCTGGTGCACGGGTTCAGGACATCTTATCTGACCTGCAGAGGAATTTGCAGTGGGAGGGGAAAGATCCAGTTGCAGTGGTCCACTTGGGTACCAATGACATATGTAGAATGAGGAAAGTGGTTCTGCTGAGGGAATTTGAGCAGCTAGGGACTAAATTAAAAAGCAGAACCAAAAAGTTGGTCGTCTGGATTATTACCTGAGCCACATACAAATGGGCACAGGGTCAAGAAGATTAGAGAGTTAAATGCATGGCTCAAGGATTGGTGTGGGAGAAGTGGGTTTGAATTCATGTGAAACTGTCACCAGTATTGGGGAAGGAGGGAGCTCTACCAATGGGATAGGCTCCACCTGACCGTGATGGGATCTTGATCCTGGTGAATCACTTAACTAGGGCTGTGGATAGGCCTTTAAACTAAATAGTAGGGGGGTTGGGTTCAACATATTGGAGAAGTATGGATAAAGTAAAAACAAAAGGTAAAAAAGAGAAAAGCAAGATTGAAGTGAAGAAAAAGTGTAAAGATTACAAGATTTTAAAAGCACAATGAGTATGAGGACACTTTACTTGAATGCCCGTAGTATTCAAAACAGGGTCAGTGAACTTGTGGTACAAATCAGTACAAAGGAATGATTTAGTGGTTATTACAGAGATGTGGTTGCAGGGTGGACAGGACTGGGAAATAAATATCCAAGGATATCAGGTAATATAGAAGGATAGGCAGGAAGGTAAGGGAGGTGGGGTAGCGTTCTTAATTAAAGATTAGATCAGGGCGATGGTGAGAGACGATAGAAGAACTAAGCAGCAGAATGTTGAATCCATCAGGGTAGCGATTAGGAATATTAAAGGGAGAAAATTACTGGTGGGAGTTGTCAATCGGCCACCAAATAATAACATTACAGTGGCACAGGCAATAAACAGAGAAACATCTGAGGCATGTAAGAATTAAACAGTAGTTATCACGTGGCGACTTTAACGTGCTATCTTAGATCTGGTCCTGTGCAATGAGACAGGTAAAATTAGCAGGCTTGTAGTTAGGGATCCTCTTGGAGAGTATGACTGAATTCTGTGCAATAGTTCAATCTAAAACCAGTGTATTATGCCTAAACAATGGAGATTACAATGGGATTTAGCTCATGTCAACTGGGAACACAGGGTATATGGTGGGACAGTTGAATAGTGGAAGACTTTCAAACAGATTTTTCATGGTGCTCAACAAAATTATTTTCCAGTGTGAGAAAGATCAGTAAGGGTGAGGAGAGCCAGCCTTGGAGAACTAAGAAAATAAAAGAAGGCATCAAACTAAAAGCTCGTGCCTACGAAGTTGCCAAGAGTAGTGGGAAACTGGGAGATTGGGAAAACTTTAAAAACAACAAAGTATCACTAAGCAAGCAATAAAGAAAGGGAAGCTAGATTGTGAAAATAAACTAGCACAAAATATAAAAATGCACAGTAATTTTTTTTATGATTATATAAAGTGGAACAGGGTGGCTAAAGTGAATGTAGGTCCCTTGAAGAATGAGAAGGGAGAATTGATGTTGGGTAATGAGGAAATGGCCGAGATTTTCAATGACTATTTTGTGTCAGTCTTCATGGTGGAGGACACATCCAACATGCCAAAGAGAGATGTTATGGATTCAATGGGAGGCGAGGACCTCAATACAATAGCTATCATGAAAAAACTTGTGGGCCTGACAATAGGTAAGTCCTCTGGTCCTCATGGAATGCATCCCAGAAAGAAATGGCAGAACTTAAGTAGAGGTTTTGGTGATAATTTACCAAAATCCTCTGGACTCTGGGCAGTTCCCGGAGGACTGGAAGACAGCAAATGTCATGCCACTGTTCAAAAAAGGATGGAGGCAAAAGGAAGGTAACTATGGGCCAGTTAGTTTAACATCTGTAGTTGGGAAAATGCTTGAAGCTATCATTAAAGAAGAAATATCGAGGCATCTGGAAAGAAATGGATCCATCAGGCAGATGTAACATGGATTCAGCAAAGGCAGGTCCTGTTTGACAAACTTACTGGACTTCTTTGAGGATATAATGAGCACAGTGAATAGAGGGCTACAGATGGACGTTGTTTGCTTGGATTTCCAGAAAGCGTTCGAAAAGGTGCCACATAAAAGACTTATCCTTAAGATAAGGATGCGTAGAGTTGGGGGTGATGTATTATAATGGATAGATGACCGGTTAACTAATAGAAAGCAGAGAGTTGAGATACATGGGTGTTACTCTGGTTGGCAATCAGTGGTGAGCAGTGTGCCACAGGGATCAGTGCTGGGCCCGTAACTGTTCATGATATACATTAACAATCTGGAAGAGAGGACCGAGTGTAGTGATCTAAGTTTGCTGATGACGCTAAGTTGAGTGGAAAAACAAATTGTGCAGAAGATACAGAGAGTCTGCAGAGAGATACAGATGGGTTAAATGAGTGGGCAAGGGACCAGCAAATGGAGTACAATGTTAGGAAATGCAAGCTCATCCACTTTGGAAAGAAAAATGAAAGAGCAGATTATCATCTAAATGGATATAAAAATATAAAAATGGATAGTAAAGTTTCTATAATTGTAAAAAGCATTAAAAATTGCAGTATGCTGCTGTGCAGAGGGACTTAGGAGTGCTTGTGCATGAATCATAAAAGGTTGGTTTGCAGGTGCAGCAGGCTACCGAGAAGGCAAATGGAATGTTGGCCTTCATTGCTAAAGTGATTAAATTAAAGAGTCAAGGAGGTTATGCTACAATTGTACTGGGTGCTGGTGAGACCACACCTGGAGTACTGCATGCAGTTCTGGTCTTCTTACTTGAGGAAGGATGTACTGGCTTTGGAGATGGTGCAGAGGAGGTTCGCCAGGTTGATTCCAGAGATGAAGGGGTCAGACTAAGGAGAGATTGAGTCACCTGGGACTGTACTCGCTGAAGTTCAGAAGAATGAGAGGAGATCTTAGAGAAACATATAAAATTATGAAAATTAAGTAAGATAGAGGCAGGAAAGTTGTTTCCATTGGTAGGTGAGACTAGAACTAGGAGACATAACGTCAAGATTCGGGGGAGTAGATTTAGGACGGAGATGAGAAGGAACTGCTTTTCCCAGTGAGTGGTGAATCTGTGGAATTCTCTGCTCAATAAAGCAGTGGAGGCTAACTCAGTAAGTATATTTAGGGCGAGGTTGGATAGATTTTTGCATAGCAGGGGAATTAAGGGTTATAGGGAAAAAGCAGGTAGGTGGAGATGAGTCCATGGTCAGATCAGCCATGATCCTGAATGGCGGAGCAGGCTCGATGGGCCAGATGGCCGACTTCTGCTCCTATTTCTTATGTTTTTTTGTTCTCCCCATAACCTTTGATGCCATGTCCGATCAAGAACCTAGCCAGCTCTACCTTAAATCCATCCAACGACCTGGGCTCCACAGCTGCCTGTTGTAATAAATTCCACAAATTGACCACCCTCTGGCTAAAGAAACTTCTCTGCAGCTCTGTTTTAAATGGATGCCCCTCTATTCTGAGGCTGTGCTCTCTTGTCCTAGACAACCCCATCATGGGAAACATTCTTCCACATCTACTCTGTCTAAGCCTTTCAACATTTGAAAGGTTTCAATGAGATTCCCCCCTCATCCTTTCAAGTTCCAGTGAGTGCAGATCCAGAGCTATCAAACGCTCCTCATATGATAACCCTTTCATTCCTGGAATCAGCCTTGTGCCCTTTCCAATGCCAGCACATCTTTTCTTAGAAGAGGTGTTGCAAGGACGTGACTGAGGACGAACCCAAGTGCAGGACACAGGCACGGAGACAGGGTCAAGAGGCGCTAGCACAGTCACGAATAGGGAGCAGATACCCAGGAGAGTCTATACTCGGAGACAAGGTTCACGTAGAATATCCAGGGAATGGTGCGGAGCTAGGAACTAACAGTCCTAAGGGATCAGGAAACGGTGTTTACACACACTAGAATTGACCAACGAACTGGCAGCTCATTGCTGTGGCACCAGGGTTTTTATCCTGCATTCCCTGATGGAAACCAGGTGTGCTGTAATTAATGGAACTGGGAACAATTGGAAATCAGTCAAGGGGATTAAGGCCCAATCAAGGGGATAATAGCAAGATGTGGAATTGACAGACGGGACCATGACAAGAGGAGCTCAAAACTGTTCAGAATACTCAAGGTGTGGCCTCACCAGTGCATTATAAAGCCTCAGCATCACATCCTTACTCCTGTATTGCAGACCTCTTGAAATGAATTATAACATTGTATTTGCCTTCCTCACCACTGACTCAATCTGCAAGTTAATCTTTAGGATGTTCAGCACAAGGACCCCCAAGCCCCTTTGCAGTTCAGATTTTTGAATTTTCTCCCCGTGTAGAAAATAGTCTGCACATTTATTTCTACTACCAAAGTGAATGACCATGCATTTTTCAACATTGTATTTCATTTGCCACTCTCTTACTCATTTTCCTAATCTGTCTACCTTCTACATCCTACCTGTTTCCTCAACACTACCTGCTCCTCCACCAATCTTCATTTCATTTTCAAACTTGGCAACAAAGCCACCTATTCCTTCATCTAAATCATTTATATACAGCATGAAAATAAGTGGTCTCAACACCGACCCATGCAGAACACCACTAGTCACTAGCAGGCAACCAGAAAAGGATCCTTTTATTCCCACTCACTGCTTCCTGCCAATCAGCCAATGCTCTAGCCATGCCAGTAACTTTCCTGTAATACCATGGGCTCTTAACCTGGTAAGCAGCCTCATGTGTGGCACCTTGTCAAAAGCCTTCTGAAAGCCCAAATATAACAACATCCACTGCATCCCCTTTATCTATCCTACTTGGAATCTCCTTAAAGAATTCCAGCAGGTTCATCAGGCAGGATTTTTCCAGGGATACTTTCTATCATCAATAATTGCAGCAGTTGCGAGTGATAGAGATCTATTGGGAACTTGGATGCAGAGGTTACTGAGCAAAATAGTGCAGGCTATGAATTGAATGTTCTAACCACCATACCCAACCTATTTCACTTATCCATCCATCCTTTTCCACTCCATCCTTTGAGTCGGCTAAGTTAGCTAATGCAAGCTGGAGCAGCAGTGAGTAAATATCTCAAAGTTAGAAACTGTAAAAGCTTGGCTTCTTGATTCTGATCAGTATAAGTTGAAACTTCTGAAAGTCCACTTGTGTGGCTACATTGTCAGGTTGGGTTGGAGCATGTCTGTGATCTTCCTATGGCCGAATGCTCTGCCAAACTCACTGTCGGTGTTCACATAGCAAAAGAGGTCATTTGAACCAGGAAGCAACTTCTTGCAAACATGTGAAGACTGGATCACACCACAAAAGATCACCTAAAAATAAAGTGAAATGAAGTATACTATCTGATCGTGAAGACTATTCTGTAATTATTGCTCATTATATGTTAATATTAATTCCATGTCATCAAAACAATATGAGAACAGCAAAAAAAACTTGGTTACATTTTCACTGACATGCAGACTAATCTTCACTAAATTCTAACAGGCTTAATTTTCTAGAAAACCAAAGTAATTATTGTTTCAAAAAGAAATTACTGCCAATGTGGATTTTAATCGTGAGTTATCAATTGTGAACAAATATGTCCATTCTCAGTATTACCTGGACAGTAATGGCAGTATTCACACTGTGCAAATGTACTGTTTATTTCTGGTGTTCTTTTTAAAATGAGATACATGAGGCAATGTTGCTGAATTTTAACAAAAACTTAAATTGTTTTGCTTGCATTTCATAAAACCATAACATATAGGAGCAGAATTAAGCCAGTTGGCGCATCAAGTCTTCTTTACCATTTGATCATGGTTGATTTATTTTCCCTCTCAGCCCCATTCTCCTGCCTTCTCCCTGTAACCTTTGATGCCCTTACTAATCAAGAAACTGTCACCTTCTGCTCTACATGTACCCAGTGACTTAGCCTCCATGGCAATTTGACGCAATGAGTTCCACAGATTCCCCACTCTTTGGCTAAAGAAATTCCTCCTCATCTCTGTTTTCTATTCTGAGGCTTTGCCCTCTGGTTGTAGACTCTACCACATCCACCTATTCAGTAGGTTTCAATGAGATCCCCCACTCCCCCCCCCCCCCCCCCAATTCTTCTACACCAGCAAGTACAGACTCGGACTGAACAAATTGCTCCTCATATGTTAACCATTTCATTCCCAGGATCATTTCACCCTTTTCACCCTTTCTGTAGTTTTTGCCTCTCATTCTGTTGTATAAGTGAACAATAGCTATTTCATGGTTTACACATTGTGAAAAAGTTATAGTGGGATATTTTTACACCTGTGTCAAAAGAGGTTAGTGTTGAACTGCGAAAAGCAATCACTCTCTACCAACTTCATTAGGAACAGCACATGGAATTACAATATCATGAGAAGGGGAAATAGTAATGTAACAAATGTGGAAATGCATTAAATTATGAATAATTGATATATGGCTTTTCTCTACAAAACGGATATGTGTTATTAATTTACTCTCTGTGCAATAGAATACTTTGTACCAAGATTTCCACACTGCAATTCTTGATTTACAAAATTTCATTTCAACTGTTTTCCAACTTTTGTTGATTGACAAATAGCTGTTAACATTTGTCTTCAAATATTTAGATGCATCTACAGTATTTATGGATTTGTGTAAAACATTAACCTTAATTTTCTCACAGCACTGTTTGTTAATCAAGACTGTATCTCATTTGATTAAAAATTATTTCAGAATCAGCATCAGAATTAGGAATCAGGTTTAACATCGTCAGCATATATCATGAAATTTGTTGTCTTTATGGCAGCAGTTCAGTGTAATACAGGATAAATGAAAAACACGGTGAATTACAGTAAATATATATATCATAGTTAAATAAATAGTGCAAAAATAAAAATAAAAAAGTAGTGAGGTAGTGTTCATGAATTCAATGTCCATTAGAAATCAGATGGCAGAGAGGAAGAAGCTGTTTCTGAATCGTTGAATGTGTGCCTTCAGGCTCCTGTACCTCCTTCCTGCAGTAAAAACAGGCCATATCCTGGATGATGGGGGTCCTTAACAATGGATGCCACCTTTTTGAGGCATCGCTCCTTGAAGATGTCCTGGATACTATGGAGTCTAGTGCCCATGATGGAGTTAAGTTTACAACTTTCTGCAGCATGTTGTTGGGATAGATATCCAAACTTTTGGATTTTATTTTGGCAATTTAGGTCCTGCTTAACCTACAGTGCAGGCAAAACACTGCAAATTTATAAAAGGCATCTTAGCCTGCTGCCATGACAAATTGTCATGGTTTAATGATAAAATCAGAAAGTTCTACAGCACATTCAAATTCCGCCATGGGCTGCTACACATCTGCATTTATGATACAGATGAATTGTTCATTGCCATGTGAGGTGTTTTTGAAATGAGATATTAAACTGAGTCTCCATCAACCTGTTCAGACGGACAAATAGCACCTCGTGGCAACATTTAATATTCATTGAATGCATTATTCTTCCTTCAATGATCATCAATGATATTGGATGATTATACGGTTACGGTTTATGTCTAAGTTATTTAATGCCGCTTGCTGAACTGGGGTAAAAGCTGAAATTAAATTGTTACTTTTTGTTTGTTATCCATTTTAGAATGTTTGGAATGAAGTCCTTCAAAAATTGAAACATCATTGCTTAGGGCTGCATCTTCACAGAGATGAAATGCACTAAGTGGTGAGTTGTTTTAAAGATAAAAATATAAAGATTAGTAGTCTTTGTCACATGTACATCAAAACGTACATTGAAATGCGCCATTTGCATCAAATCAAATCAGTGACGACTGTGCTGGGCTTCTGGCATCAATATTGCGTGGCCACAACCCACCATCTCTAACCGTACATCTTTGGAATGTGGGTCAAAACCAGAGCACCCAGTGTAAACCCACTTGGTCATGGGGGAATGTACAAACTCCTTAGAGGCAGCTGCCCAGTCATTCATCACTGGCTGCTGCTGTGAAGCAATGCACTTATCGCTGCACTGCTGTGCCACCCTCTACACTTCTGTCATCTTTCTCTGGGCAGTTGTATGAACTATCTAAAGCAAATGCTACAAACCTAGCAATTGTGAGAATCTCCAACTTGTACAGTGTGGTGAACTACATATACTTGTCTGGACTGCTCCTGTGGCTCCTCCCACAGACCCCTGCTGACTGCTCCTGTGGCTCCTCCCACAGACCCCTGTATAAAGGCGATTGAGGCCTGAGCCCGGCCTCATTCTCCAGGATGTAGTGTTGTTCATTCTTCCAGTCAATAAAAGCCGATATCTCGCTTCTTACGTCTCAGAGTGAGTTATTGATGGTGCATCATACAGATTGTAGAAAAAGCATTCAGAAAGGTACAGAGAACTTATAGTCACTTGAGCTTTGCAGAAACCTACCAATAATGGTGGGGCGGGGGGAGGGGGGATATCACCTTCCAACTCACCCAACTGCCCTGTCAAGTACCTCTTTCCTCATCTGTGAGAGTATCACATAAGCCTCATCACCTAGGTCATACAGAATTGGAGTGGAAGCAGGTCATCCTCGATCTCAATGTCTTTAACCCATCTATAACCTACAACATGTCATTAGTAGTCAATAACAGCCCAATCAGCTGGTGAATCTGAAGCATTCGGGTCCTCATCCCTTTATGTAATAATGTGACACTTAACGTATGGTAGAGAATGTTAACAAATATGATACATCACACAAATAGAATCAAAATTACATGATATAAAAATAAAGATTATCAGAGTGTTCAGTTAAACAATTCAGATAGACAAAGGTGCTCCTCAAGGACTTAAGTTGTAATAGTAAATAATTGCTTTTCTAAAAACTAGTTAATTGTTTGGGATTCATTTATTTGATCACATAAACATTATTACAAGATGATAAAAATAGTTTAGTATCTTCAAATTGCAGTGTTATGTAAAAGAGAAATTAACAACATTTCTGAAGCAAGAGAGGTTCCTTAAGGTTGATATAGCTGGGGGTGGTAATGAGGATAAGCTCCCACTACCTTTTAGATGCTCCCAATGGCGTTCATCTAAAATGGCCTTTGATAACTAAGTCCAGCTCCTGGCCTTCTTGTGTGACTAACTATGAAGCCCTGGTGGAACCGTTTCTACTGACAGAGAGAAAGGGCAAAGGTTCGGGCAGATGGGACTCATCAGCCAGGGTTGGCAGCTCGTCTGTGAGAAGGAAAACTCTGACCTGAAATCTCCGCTGCCTTGTGGCTCCACCCACTCATGGGAAAGGCTTCGGGAGTAAATCCTGCGGAAAAATCTGGAGCTGAAGTCCCTGAGGCAGTCCCACGTTGAGTTCAAAACTGACTGGCAACTCCCGTGACGCCACTGGTGCCCAACTGTATCGATCTCAGCCGTACCTTTGGATTCATCATGGGAAACAGCTTGCTCTCCGTATATCCTCCTGCCCTGGCTTGTGTGCCTGCTGTACAGCGAGGAGGCGATATCCATGGTCAACCCTGACCAGTGGAGAGGGTGCCAGAGAAAATTCACAGCTTGATAAATGCAGTCTTCATGCAATCAGACAGTAGCAGCTGTAATAAAAGTAGCTTGAAATGTATTTAATAATACAATACTCTCTTTACGTCTCTACAGTAGCTTTACATTACAAAGCATAATTCCACATTCCTCAGATGTTTCCAAACTCTCACTCTGTCATTCTCCTTTGTGTCATTTCCATTACCTAGCTCAATTGAATCTTTTCTTAAAACACAGAAATAAAGGAAATCAACTGCCAACAAGGACAGACTTCATCCATGCCATGCCACCGGGAAGATCTTGTACATGTCACATCCTCCATGAACCAAACATCATCTGAATTTTGTGTTGTGAGTGGGTAAACATTGTTCATCAGTGACTCAGTAACTCTCCTAAGTGGTGAAACTGGCAGCCCGTGTTCTTAGGAGACAATAGTGTCTGATTACTGTGGAGAGGTTACATGTAAACAGTTTTTTAAAAAGTTTTCATTTGATTTAATAATGTTTGCTCATGGGTTGTCCATAAAGTCAGGCATTAGTAACTGGGGGAGGGCCTGTGGGCAAAATTGAAATCTATGCAGGATTTCAGAAGAGCAACCTGCAGGACTAGGATAGAATTAGGATAATTTTAGGAATAAAATACCTTTGTATTCTGATCACCAGAATACCTTTGTATTCTGGCAGAAGCCAATTTATTCAGAGCAAAGTGAGTAATGAACTGGCCATTTGTTAAGCTATTTATTTCACACTGACGGTAGATTAGATCTCCATAAGAACTATTCTGCTCTTCATTGTTTCTGATGGAAACTTTTCACATCTATCAATGCAACGCTCCCTTCAGAGAAGTAGAAACTGGAATTACCTGACTAGATCGATTGATCTGTTAACTCAGAGCTAAGAAAAACAAGCAGTCAATGCAAAGGCAAGCACCCTGTAGTTATTGATGAATCCTTTTTCAAAATATGCATTGGTTTTAAAATGTAGGATGGGAAATTCAGATGTGTCTGGTTCAGCTAATGACAGAGGATATATGATAGGAAAATTATACCCACAATGTTGCATCCCTCAAGCGTGCCAAATGAAGAAGAGATACATTTACATAAGAATATTTGTCTCTAAGCAGACAAATTTCAAGGTGTATAATTTATATGTCTTTGGTAATAGATGTGCTTTGAGTCTTTGAATATTTAAAACTCTGCTGTCATAAAAGCAAACAAGATAAAGGAACATATTCTTAACGTTATTTCCCTGTAATGTTAAAAAGAAAAAAAAAGATGAACTCCTGGGGAGAAGTGTTTGCTATCTGGAGATGAAGCAGATTTTGTGCCTGTATACTGAGGAATTTTATAACATCAAAGGTGATCTCATTGCAATATATAAAATTCATACAGGGCTTGAAGGATGGAAGCAGAGTTGATGTTTCCCATATTTAGAATAAGAGATCACCATCTCAACATAAGGGGTGGTCTATTCAGGATTGTGATGAGAAGAAATTTTCTTCACGTTGGAATTCCCTACCTAACAGCGTTGTGAAGGCCCTATTGCTGAATATATTCAAGATAACGATTGATATAATTTTATATAATAATGAAACCATGAGATAGGAATATATACCAGAAAGTCTGCACTGAAGTAAAAGATCAGGAAATATCTAACCAAATAGCACAGCAGGTATTAGAGGCCAAATTGCCTATTGCTGCTTCTATTGCATATGATCTTTTGTAATGATAATAGCAAGGTGTAACAATGCATCCATTTGTACCTGTTGATTTGCAACCCATGTAGCGTAGCAGTTAGCATGACGCTTTTACAGATAGGGGCGTCGGTTTGGCGTTTAATTCTGAGGATGTGCGTAAGGGTCTCTACATCCTCCCTGTGATTCCCCTGGTACTCTGCTTCCTCCCACAGTCCACAGACGTACCAGTCAGCAGGTTATTTAGTCACTGTAAATGATCCTGTGATTGGGCTGGGGTTAAATCAGTGGCAGTGCAGCTCGGAGGGCCGGATAGACCGATTCCACACTGTATCTCTAAATAACTCTCAGGCTCTCAGGATTATAGGTGCAGATGAAACCACAGCTCGTGAGAAGCTAGCCATCAGTAGCTTACACCACAGACGACAGGTTGCTGCAGCTACTGTGCTATACAAAATGCACACCAGCCACAGCCCTGCAGACCTTCGCCATGCTGCCTTCATCTTATGGGAGACAGCGTACCACACAATCAAGTTTATCTATGCCTGCTCATGCTGTTTCTATGCCTGATGCGAGAACCTACACACTGGATAGAAGCTTCCTTCACTGTGCTATCAGAATTTGGAACAGCCTCCCAGATGCTGTGGATGGAAACATCTGCGAAGATGGGGTCCAAGCCTTCAAGAGTCGAGTGCACAAACACCTATCGTCCCTGGGAGGGAAGTCACATGCTTCTCCATAAGCTGTCGTGAAGGGGACCAGGATGGCAATGCTTGGTTGTTGGCAGGTAGGGTTAATACCTGACTTTCAAGAGCACTTGTGAGTCATGTTCCGGCTGGACTTAGTCCTTAAACTGCTGGAGAACAGTGCGGAAAGATCAGGTGCTGTTTTCTCCCGGTAGGGATTAGTTTTTAGTTCCAAGTGCTCCTGTCACGTTTTGTCACCCAGTAGCCTTATCTTCAATCTCTCTGAATTATGGAGGACAACATGTGTATAAATGTCTCTCTCCAGCAGACTTCATCATGATCATCATGACTCAAGTATTTCTACTATTTTTTAATGTCTCTTGATTGTACATGTGTTTTTTTTTATGTTCTATCGCTGAGCATCTGATTGGCCTATCAAAGTTCTCTTTGGGAGCTAGTTGACTTGATCAGCATTTCTGATCTGGCTATTGTTCACGATTGCACTTAATAAAAAACAACAGCTATCAGTCTCTTCACATGGCATTATAATTTTCACATCAAGAACACTGAGTCCCATAAACCTGCCAATGTTTTACGAAGAATTTCTACCTCAAAGTCACCATACCCACTAAGAATTATTGTTCACATTTGAAGTCCCTTCACTATTACAAATAAGATGAGATGGCCCTGAATCTGCGAGCAGCAGTGAATTCTTCATAAACCATTGCCCAGTGGAAAAGGTTCCGATTTATGATTCTGCCTCAACAAAGCCAACATGCACACAAATCCAGGGCCTTGTGCAGTTTCAGAACTTTCTGTTAGTAATAGCAATAAATGACAATGGAAGAAAAAAAGTCCGAAGTACCATCTAACTGAACAATGTATTGATCGGTGATTAACCCAGCCCATTTGACTTGGCAATCAATGCTGCTGAAAACCATTAATGCTTTGAAAATAGTAAAGTAGATAAGGATGTTTAAAAATACATTACATTGAAAATACAATATAAATATTTTACAAAGGACTTTAATTAATTTATTTATTTAGTGATACAACGTGAATTAAGACCTTCGGGCCCTTTGAGCCACACCACCACATAGCCCCAATTAAACCTAACCTAAGCACAGAACAATTTACAATGATCAATTAATCTGCCCTGTACGTCTTTAAAGTGGAGGAGGAAACCCACACATTCCACTGGAGTGGAAAGTACAGAGACTCCTTACAGAGGGTGCTGGAATTGAACTCTGAACTCCAGAACTCCTCAAGCTGTAATAGCATTGCACTAACAGCTATGCTACCATGCCGCCAAAATCTGAGAGAGGAAATGTTATGATTTGTAACTCCAAAACATAAAAGCTAATTGAAAGGAAAACAAGAGAGCCGGGAATGCGAGTCTAACTTTGTCTTTAGTTAACTTTGTCTTTAGTTAAGTTGCATTCTATGTTGAGTTGGAGTTTATTTATTTGAAATATTGCAGAATGTGGGTAGCTTGGGTTGGCCATTTGAAAGTTTGGTTGTTTGCTGGGCTTGGTAAACATTTTGGCAAGCCAAATTTCCAAATCAACCAAATTTCCAGTAAGTATACTATTTAATAGAACTACAATATGGACAACCACAGAACAGTAAATTTCAAATTTTCCCACTCAGACCTACAGTTTAATCACTGTAGAGGATTTCTTACTCTCATGGGATAGCATCTTTCCTGATAAGGAAGGTCACACTACTTGGCAGGTGAGACTTGTGACTCTGAAAACAATCTCAGGTTCTGGGGCCTCTTCTGTGGTGGTTGTAGGAATTGATTCTGAGACTGTAGGAAGTGGTTTTGACAGCTCTGGATACCATTTTTCTCCTCTCTTTTTCTTCTTCTAGCTTGAGCATCTTGATTTTGGGAAGGTCTATTTAGTTCACTGACGTATTCTCTATTGTTCCCTGCACAATCTGATCTTTCCTCTTGGTTTCTCATCCACAACATCATCTGACAAATCCTGTGTTTTTATATCTCCATTGACTCCTTTCTTTTTGGACTTCCATTCACCCAGCTGGGTTTTGGGTCTTTGCA
This sequence comes from Hemitrygon akajei, assembly GCF_048418815.1. Taxonomy (NCBI): domain Eukaryota; kingdom Metazoa; phylum Chordata; class Chondrichthyes; order Myliobatiformes; family Dasyatidae; genus Hemitrygon; species Hemitrygon akajei. The sequence goes on along the minus strand of NC_133143.1, from coordinate 17,086,901 downwards.
TCGACTTTTACAAGCAGCTTTTTGCCTCCCACCATGCAATAACCTTAGTGCACACAGTGTAGATTCTGGTTCTTTATACTCACAAAAGCCGATTGCTGGCAGCTTTGCTGAAGCCCCTTCAACTCTCTTCCAGTATAAAACTAAGCCACATTTCACGTGCCCAATCGGAGAGATTGGAACCCTGAGAAGACGTAGCTCACTCAGGCTCGCCATTTGAGTAGAAAAGGCAGTGACTCACAGCTCTTTGAATCTTTCAGCAGTGCCAAATCAGTGTTCAGGATTGATTGGCACAAACAAATTAAAGTAAGGCAGAGGCAATGAGAGTGGCCATTGTTGGAGTGGACAGAGTTAGAGTGGAAATTTTGAGGCATTAACTCTTCAAGGCTTCATTGAGGAGTGGCTTGAATGAGAGAAAGCATAAAACACCACAGGTAAGGCAGTGCAATGCTCCTCTTGCAGGATGTGGGAAGGCAAGGAGATCTCTGGTGTCCCTGATGACTACACTTGTGAATACATCCAGATGCAGCTTCCAATACTCCTTGTTATCAACGTCCCATTATATGGATACAACAGTAATTAATACATCTTTTGGGTGAGATGGTGGGAAGAATCAGGCATTTGAAATTGTTACATGAACTTCAAAGGAAGCATTCTGAAAATGGACACAATCACAATCACACCTTGCCTGTTCTCCATCTCCCTCTGGTTCTCCCCTCCCCCTTTCTTTCTGCCTAGGCCTCCCATCCCATGGTCCTTTCCCTTCTCCAGCTGAGTATCCCTTTTGCCAATCAACTTCCCAGCTCTTAGCTTTATCCCTCCCCCTCCGGTCTTCTCCTATCATTTTTGATATCCCCCTCCCCCTCCCACTTTCAAATCTCTTACTTTTTTTCTGTAATTTATTTTTTTATTGAAGTTCATTATCAATAATGATACTAAATGTAATCAATACATTTCCATAAGATGTATTTCAGACATTGTACATATATATCATATAATCATATATATCACAAATCTCCACAAAGTATTTATCTGAGGTATACACTTATAGAAAAGAGTGGAAAGAAAAAACAAGCAAAAGGAAAGAATTATGTACAAGTAGGGAGTGATCTTTTTTTTACAACAGATTCATTGATTTGTGAGAATAAAATCAGGCCTATGAGGCATTATGTAGTTAAACCATTTTTCCCAGTATGAATCAAATTGTTCCAGCTTATGCTTAACAGATGCTGTTATCTTCTCCATTTTGTAAATGTCCATTGTAATTTCCATCCATGTATTTAAAGTTGGGCTCTCCTGTGATAACCATTTCCTAGTAAGAGTCTTTTTACCAGCCACCAACAATATATTCATTAAATATTTATCTCTTTTCAACCATTCTTGAGGTATATATCCAAAATATATGGTCTTACTCTCTAAAGGTAATTCACATTTAAAGATGTCTTGTAGAGCATTATGTATCCCCCTCCAATAGTTTTTGATAACAGGGCAGTCCCAAAAAATATGATAATGATTTGCATTTTGATTTCCACAATTTCTCCAGCAAACAGGGAGGTTACCATCATAATGGGATTTCTGAGAGGGTGTAATAAAATATCTTATCAAGTTTTTCCATCCAAACTCCCTCCATTTCTGTGAACTGGTACACTTCCATTGATATCTCCATATTGCTGTCCATTCTTCCTCAGATATAATTATCCCTCCTTCCTTCTTCCATTTTGTTTTAATGTATGAAGTCGAATGTGTTTTAAGATTTGACAACCCCTTATACATGCTTGAAATGATTCTACTACCATTATCTGAATTATGTGCTTTTCTAGAGAGCTCTATCAAGCATGTACTTGCCTTGGTTACATTTTTAAATGTCTTATTAACATATTGTCGCATCTGTAAATACCGATAAAAATCTTGTTTTTCTAATAAGTGTTTCTCTTTAAGCATTTCAAAACAGAACAGTGTTCCTTCTTTCATTATGTTGCAAAGAACTGTTATTCCTTTAGCTGTCCGGTCCTTAAATCTAGCATCCAATTTATTTAGTGTAAAATCCGAGTCATATGCACACCATTTAAAAATTGCAATATTTCCCTCTAGATTATATTCTTTTATAGTAGATTTCCATATTTTAAGAGTCAATTTCACCCATGGGTTATCAATAGTATTTATGTACCTTTGCAGGTTGTTATCAGCCAAAATTGCTTGTATGGGGATGGGAAGTACCCGCTCCTCAATGTTTTTCCATTGAGCGTCATACAATGGGTTACACCAACATATCACAGCTCTCAAACTGTGCTGCAAAATAATAATCTCTAAGAGAAGGAAGGCCCCATCGCCCCTTTTCCTTTGCTAATTGCAAAGTTTTGAGACGAACTCTAGGCCTTTTACCCTGCCAAATATACTTTGATAGCATCTTGTTCCATTCATTGAATTGATTTTGGTTAATCTCTATTGGTAGGATCTGAAAGAGATATAACAGTCTGGGCAGTATTTTCATTTTAATAGACTCAATCCTTGAACTGAGACTGAAAAAAGGAATCAGATTCTATCTTGCCACATCTTCCTTAATTTTTTTATATAAAGGCTGATAATTACATTCTGATAATTTTGCCAAATGTTTTGGCATAATGATGCCCAAATATTTGAAAGACTCTGTGTGCCATGCCCAGGGGTATCGACTTTCGATTTCTCTTGGTGGGCTATAGTAATATGAAAGTAATTGGGTTTTATCTATGTTGATCTTGTATCCTGATAATTGACCATATTGTTCAAAGGATTGCATCAATTTAGGTAAAGAGTATGTTGGTTGCCCTAGATAGATCAAAATGTCATCTGCATAACAAGCCAATTTATGCTCTGTCCCTTTAATAGTAATTCCCCTGATATCTTCATTTTGTCTGATGTATTGAGCTAATGGTTCCAGATATATCGTGAAGAGTAGTGGTGACCATGCACAACCCTGTCTCGTGCCCCTTTCTAGGGTAAGGCTATTTGATAAATATCCATTGATTTTAATCCTAGCAGTAGGATTGTCATATAGTGTCTGTATAGTTTTAATAATTGTGTCTTGGAAACCAAATCTATATAAAACTCTGTAAACAAAATTCCAATTAACCAAATCAAATGCTTTTTTCGCGTCCACGCTTATCACTATTGCTTCGATTTTATTTTTTTGTATATGATCCATAACGTGAAGTGTCCTTCGTATATTGTCTTGTGTCTGGCATTGTCATATAAAACCTGTCTGATCATTACGTATCAGTATGGGTAGAAACTCCTCTAATCATTTGGCCATGATGGAGGTAAATAATATATAATCTATATTAAGAACAGATATTGGTCTAAATGACCCACATTCCATTTTATCCTTGCCTTCTTTCGTTATAGCTGAGATTATCGCTTCCTTCCAACTGGGTGGCATTTGTGCCTTTTTTAGAGCCCAGTTCAGTGTGGGGAGTAAAACAGGAATTAACTCATTTTAAAATTCTTTGTACCACTCTGCCATATACCCATCTGATCCTGGTGACTTGCTTAATTTAAGCCTACTAATTTGAGCTTTTAATTCAACTTCAGTTATGTCAGCAGTCATCGTTCTATTTTGTTCTTCGCTTAAAGTGGGTAACTCTAGAGAATTCAAGAAGGTGTCAATTTGGGTTATGCTTCCCCCTGGAACTTTGGAATATAGAGTTTTGTAAAACACTTCAAAGGCTTCTTGAATTTCACTTAGCTTATTTTTTATTATTTTCATTCTTGGGTCCTTAATTCTATTAATTGTATTTTCTGCTATCTTTTTTTTTCAGTTTCCACACGAGTATTTTCATAGATTTTGATCCACTTTCATAATGTCTCTGTTTCAGAAACATTAAGTTTTTCCTGATTTCTTGCGTAGCCAAATTATTTATTTCATTCCTAATTCTTTTAATTTCCCCTAATGTATCCTGTGCCAAATTCAATGTGTGTTTTTTCTCTAGTCCCTTCAGCCTATTTTGTAATTCCTCTAATGTTTTATTCCTTTTTTTTCTCTTATATGAAGATATTACTATAATTTTCCCTCTTAAGACTGCCTTCAGAGTATCCCATAAAATGGGAGGTGAAACCTCTCCATTATCATTCAATTCTAAGTAGAGACCAATTTCTTTTTAAATTTGTTCCTTAAAGTACGGATCACTGAGTAGACTTGAATTTAGTTTCCAAATAGTATTCTTTGGTTCTAGGTCAAAATCAACAGATAAATATATAGGTGCATGGTCACTTACATCTATTGTCCCAATTCCACAGGTGTTTATTTTGTCTTTGTCTTTTCCAAATGTTATGAAATAGTCTATTTTTGTATATACAGAATGGGGAGCAGAATAATGAGTGTAATCCCTTCTGTCAGGGAAAAGGTCCCTCCATATATCAATTAAACCAATATCCTCAAAAAGTGTATTAACTTTCTTATGTAAAGATTTTGTTTCATAGGTTTTTCTATTGGAAGAGTCTAAGTTTGGTTGTAATTGTAAATTTAAGTCTCCCCCACATATCAGGAGACCTTCTGTTTCCGTTACCATAATATCAGTAATTTTCTGAAAGAAACCAATATCACTTCCCGGGGGTGCATATATATTCAATAGAGTAACGGAATTGCCGTCTATATTCCCCCTTACCAGAATATATCTGCCCTCTTTATCTCCCATTTCGAATACTTTTTCAAAATTTAGCCTACTTGAGATAAGAATAGCAACTCCTCTCCTATGTCCTGATTTATATGAGGAGAAAAACAGATTAGTGAAGCCCATTCTCTTTAGTTTTTTATGCTCATTATCACTTAAATGAGTTTCCTGTAAATATACTACATGGGCTTGTTCTTTTTCCATTTTGGATAAAATTCTCTTATGCTTGATTGGATTTAATAGCCCATTTACATTAAAAGAAATGAATTTTACCTTGTCCTTAGCCATCTGTATTTATTTGTCAATTTATCATTGAAATTAGAATAAAACTTAATTGATCTACTCCCTGAACAAATAAGAACCAAGAAACACAAATAATAACAAAAATGGCAACGAACTTGTGATTCCAAGGCTGAGGTCTCTAGTAACTGACCCTGCGTTGAGCTAGAGGAAATGTCTAGCTGTGGGGGATAACCCCTCCTACTTGTGAGTTGAAGGCCCCCATTGCAGTATTCATAAAAGTCAGTGAACAAATCCATTACACAGAAAAGATTTCCCTGTGTACTCCTCCTATATATACATATATATATGCACACACACACAAATATATATATATATACCGTAGATTCCGGATTTTAAGCCGCTACTTTTTTCCCACATTTTGAACAGCTTTGAACTTTGCGGCCTTTAATACGGAGCGGCTAATGCATTATTTTTTTTCATGCCGCCTCGTAAACATTTTGCCTCGTAACAGTAGACCAATAAAATTGATGAATAGTTCACAGAGGTCCAATGAAATTGTACGATAAATCAAGCGCACTTTCACAATTAAATTATTGTAAATCAGTCATTTGTACTCACCCTCATCAACATGGAAAACACTCGAAGCATTGTGCTGCCTTATGGCAGTTATTTAGTTTATAATATTTTCGCTTAGTAATTCATTTTCTAGTTAAAGTTAGAAGAGTTTTAACTATATTTGTTTTCTGTACTACATCGTGGGATGCTATGACGTCACACCCGGTTTCGCCGCGTCTTGTGGGAAAAATGCCGTTTGCGATAAACGGAAAGGAGGGGGTCGAGCGGCGGAGCGAAAACGCTGCTTTTAAGTTAAAGGCGATCAATAACTTTTCCTGGTAGGCTGCAGTATATATATTTTTTACCAGTCGTTAGGAGATATTGGAATGTTGTTCAGTAAAGAAGTATACGCAACGTATATTTAAAAGTAGCCGCGTTACGGGCACGGTTCGAAAAAAAGCATTTGCAATATGTATTTGTTTTTGTTACCATATGGATTTAATTAAAAGTTAAAAAATCCTCACGTGTAATATCTTTCTGTGTAAATATCTCATATTACAACGTGGGACACCTGCGGCCGAAAATCCGGTGCGGCCTTTACAAGTAAAAAATTGATTTTATTTCTAAAATTAGAGCCAGCGGCTTTTAATCAGGTGCGCTCTGTAGTCCGGAATCTACGGTATATATATATATATATATATATATATACACACACACACATATATATATATATATATACATACACACATACACACACACATACATATATACACACACACATTACACACATACACATATATGCACACATATATATATTCTCATTTTGGTGGGGAAAAAGGAGTAAGTGAGCGAATAAAAAATAACAACTAAGTAATATAAAATCCACATTATAATAAGTATTTCTCAAGATAGGTATATCACCATGTACTTTTGCTTCTGTTTAACTTCTCAACATTTTTAAAGTTAGCCAAACCTTATAGCTCTTCTGAAGGGGGTGAGGACTGTCTTTGGGAAACTCCCAGTCTCTTCCTGATATATTTCTCTCGGCCTCCTCCCGTCTCCTGCTTTCTCAATTCTGGCATTATTTCCCAAGCGGAGTGGGATAATTCCTGAGTCAGGCTTTCCTTCATTTTGGTCATGCTGATGGGCAACCCTCTGGCCTTCATGTCTGTAGTCACCTCTTCCACTGTCTGGTACAACCGCGTCCCGTTGTCATAAAACACTGGAAGTTTAGTAGGGTATGGAATTTGAAATCTAATCTTCTTTTGCTTTAGTACTCGTTTTACTTCGGAGTATTCTTTGCATTTCTGGAGGACCGCGGGGAAGGGGGGAGCTAATCTTGGTCGAAATATATTAATTTATCCTCTAAAAACACTCTCTTCTTACCCCAGGTCCTTCGCAGAATCTTCGCCTTGGTGCTGTACCGAAGGAATTTAATTATTATTGAGCGTGGCTTTCTATCCTGGGTAGGTTTTGGGACTAATGCGTGGTGGGCTTTTTCAACTTCCAGCTTCATAGCCGGGGTGACGATCCAGCGCGTCCTGCAGTAACTTTCCGACAAAGTCCGTCATGGACGAGCCCTCCGCTCCTTCGGGAACATTGTAGATTCTGATATTTTTCCGCTGTGATCTTCCCTCCAGGTCAAGCAGTTTACCTTCTTGGTGATGTTTTATTTTTATTGTCTTGCTCAGTATCCATTCCACGTTTTGAACGCGATCTTCCACTTTCTCAATTCGAGTCTCTGCCACCACTATTTTTTGATTAACGCTGGCGAGCTCTGCCTTAATATCACGGAGCTGCTGCTTTATTTCTTTCTGGACCTCCATTATTTCTTTCAGGATTTCGAAGACATTCGCTGCTTCGACTGAATGAGGCCCAGCAGCCACCTCGCTAGCACACGGTCGGGTAGGAGAGCCGCTTGCTGCATTCCTCTGGGACCCAGGCTCCACAGTGTCGCCTTTTTTATTTCCATTTCTTCTCCCCATTCTTGCCCCTCTTTTCAGTTGAAATATTTTTCGAAAAATATTGTATTTGATGGGTTAACAGGGCTTAATACGCGTTTTTCCGGAGGAGCTAGTGACGTAAGCTGCCATTCTCGATGATGATGTCACCAGAAACCCACCAAATCTCTTACTATCTTTTCTTTCAGTTAGTCCTGACAAAGGGTCTTGGCCCGAAACGTCGACTGTACTTCTTCCTATAGATGCTGCCTGGCCTGCTGCATTCCACCAGCATTTTATGTGTGTTGCTTGAATTTCCAGCATCTGCAGATTTCCTTGTGTTTGCGATTGTAAAAATGGATTTGTTTGAATGGTCCTGAACTTTTCTTTGATCTTGAGCACTTAGGGCTGATGCAAGAGACCTTTTCCCTTTGAGACTCTCTCTCTCACAGGGACAGGCTGTTTTTAGGCAAAAGTCTACTTGGTAAGTGGGAAGATTTCAAAAGTGAAATTCTGAGAATACAAAGCTTGCAAAACTGCAGTTTTGGCAGTTGGACTGTGCAATCAAGTCAATCAAGATTTGAATAGCCCGGCAGAAAGCCGTTGATTAGACAATCAAGATTTAAATAGCTCAGATTCAGCAGAAAGCAGCTGATTGGGCAATCAAGGTCAGGTGACCAAGCAGTTTGAAAAGCTCAAACAAATAAATAGAGGGTTACCTCAAGCAGAGCGGCCAGTGAAGGAGTGGAGATTTGAGGCTTTGACTCGAGAGGCTTCAACGAGAAGAGGCAGAGGATGAGCTTGTTCCCAGTTAGTCTTTACAATGCCTCCTGAGACGGTGATGTGCCTCTCCTGTGAGATGTGGCAGTCTTGGGGGAAGTCCCCTCTCCCGCAGAGTCACATCTGCCAGAAGTGCATGCGGCTGGGCGATCTGGAAGACCGTGTGAGGAATCTGGAGCAGCAGCTGGATGATCTTTGACTCATAAGGGAGAATGAGGCAGTCATAGATGAGAGCTACAGGGAGGTAGTCACACCTAGGCTGCCGGAAGCAGGTTGTTGTCCGAGGGGGGAAAGCGAAGGAGAGTAGACAGGTAGTGCAGAGCACCCCTGTAGCTATTCCCCTGAATAATAACTTTACCGTCCTGGATGCTGTTGGCGAGGACAACTGACCAGGTGTGAGCCACGGTGGCAGGGCCTCTGGCACTGAGTCTGACCCTGTGGTGCAGAAGGATGGGACGGAGAAGAGGAAAGCTGTCGTCATTGGAGACTCTATAGTCAGGGGAGCAGACAGGAGATTTTGTGGACGTGAGAAGGAAACCCGCATGGTCTGTTGCCTCCTGGGTGCCAGGGTCCGGGATGTCTCTGACCGGGTGCATGACATCCTGGTACGAGAGGGAAAGCAACCAGAAGTCGTGATACATGTTGGGACCAATGACATAGGCAGGAAGAGGGATGAGGTCCTGTATTGTGAGTTTCGGGAACTAGGCAGAAGGCTGAAGAACAGGACCTCAAGGGTGGCATTCTCAGGATTGCTGCCAGTACTACGTGATAGTGATGGTAAGAAATGGAGGAGATGGCAGTTGAATGCATGGCTGAGGAAATGGTACAGGGGACAGGGTTTTAGATTTTTGGACCATTGGGATCTCTTCTGGGGAAGGTGGGACCTGTACAGATTGGATGGGTTGCACCTGAACTTGAGGGGGAGCAATATCCTTGCTGGTAGGTTTGCTAGCATGGTTTGGGAGGGTTTTAACTAATTTGCAAGGGGGATGGGACCCGGAGTGATAGAGCAGTGAAAGAAGTGCATGGAGTAAAGTCAGATCTAACATATAGAGAGGCTTTGAGGAAAGAGCAGCAGAATAAAGGGTATAAAGGTAGTAAGGTAGAAGGGCTAAAGTGTGTGTACTTCAATGCAAGAAGCATCAGGAACAAGGGTGATGAACTGAGAGCTTGGATACATACATGGAATTATGATGTAGTGGCCATTATGGAGACTTGGCTGGCACCAGGGCAGGAATGGATTCTCAATATTCCTGGATTTCAGTGCTTTAAAAGGGATAGAGAGGGGGGGAAAGGGGAGGAGGGGTGGCATTACTGGTCAGGAATACTATTACAGCTGCAGAAAGGGTGGCTAATGTAGCAGGATCCTCTTTTGAGTCAGTATGGGTGGAAGTCAGGAATAGGAAGGGAGCAGTTAATCTACTGGGGGTATTCTATAGGCCCCCCGGTAGCAGCAGAGATACCGAGGAGCAGATTGGGAGGCAGATTTTGGAAAGGTGCAAAAATAACAGGGTTGTTATCATGGGTGACTTTAACTTCCCTAACATTGTTTGGTACTTGATTAGTTCCAAGGGTTTAGATGGGGCAGAGTTTGTTAAGTGTGTCCAGGATGGAATCCTGTCACAGTATGTTGACAGGCCGACTAGGGGGAATGCCATACTAGATCTAGTATTAGGTAAAGAACCGGGTCAGGTCACAGATCACTCAGTGGGTGAGCATCTGGGGGACAGTGATCACCGCTCCCTGACCTTTAGCATTATCATGGAAAAGGATAGAAACAGAGAGGACAGGAAAATTTTTAATTGGGGAAGGGCAAATTATGAGGCTATAAGGCTAGAACTTGTGGGTGTGAATTGGGATGATGTTTTTACAGGGAAATGTACTATGGACATGTGGTCAATGTTTAGGGATATCTTGCAAGATGTTAAGGATAAATTTGTCCCGGTGAGGAAGATAAAGAATGGTAGGGTGAAGGAACCATGGGTGACAAGTGAAGTGGAAAATCTAGTCAGGTGGAAGAAGGCAGCATACATGAGGTTTAGGAAGCAAGGATCAGATGGGTCTATTGAGGAATATAGGGTAGCAAGAAAGGAGCTTAAGAAGGGGCTGAGAAGAGCAAGAAGGGGGCATGAGAAGGCCTTGGTGAGTAGGGTAAAGGAAAACCCCAAGGCATTCTTCAATTATGTGAAGAACAAAAGGATGACAGGAGTAAAGGTAGGACCGATTAGAGATAAAAGTGGGAAGATGTGCCTGGAGGCTGTGGAAGTGAGCAAGGTCCTCAATGAATACTTCTCTTCGGTATTCACCAATGAGAGGGAACTTGATGACGGTGAGGACAATATGAGTGAGGTTGATGTTCTGGAACATGTTGATATTAAGGGAGAGGAGGTGTTGGAGTTGTTAAAATACATTAGGACGGATAATTCCCCGGGGCCTGACAGAATATTCCCCAGGCTGCTCCACGAGGTGAGGGAAGAGATTGCTGAGCCTCTGGCTAGGATCTTTATGTCCTCGTTTTCCACAGGAATGGTACCGGAGGATTGGAGGGAGGTGAATGTTGTCCCCTTGTTCAAAAAAGGTAGTAGGGATAGTCCGGGTAATTATAGACCAGTGAGCCTTACGTCTGTGTTGGGAAAGCTGTTGGAAAAGATTCTTAGAGGTAGGATCTATGGGCATTTAGGTCTGATCAGGGACAGTCAGCATGGCTTTGTGAAGGGCAGATCATGCCTAACAAGTGTGATAGAGTTCTTTGAGGAGGTGACCAGGCATATAGATGAGGGTAGTGCAGTGGATGTGATCTACATGGATTTTAGTAAGGCATTTGACAAGGTTCCACATGGTAGACTTATTCAGAAAGTCAGAAGGCATGGGATCCAGGGAAGTTTGGCCAGGTGGATTCAGAATTGGCTTGCCTGCAGAAGGCAGAGGGTTGTGTTGGAGGGAGTACATTCAGATTGGAGGGTTGTGACTCGTGGTGTCCCACAAGGATCTGTTCTGGGACCTCTACTTTTTGTGATTTTTATTAATGACCTGGATGTGGGGGTAGAAGAGTGGGTTGGCAAGTTTTCAGATGACACAGAGGTTGGTGGTGTTGTAGATAGTGTAGAGGATTGTCAAAGATTGCAGAGAGACATTGATAGGATGCAGAAGTGGGCTGAGAAGTGGCAGATGGAGTTCAACCCGGAGAAGTGTGAGGTGGTACACTTTGGAAGGACAAACTCCAAGGCAGAGTACAAAGTAAATGGCAGGATACTTGGTAGTGTGGAGGAGCAGAGGTATCTGGGGGTACATGTCCATAGATCCCTGAAAGTTGTCTCACAGGTAGATAGGGTAGTTAAGAAAGCTTATGGGGTGTTAGCTTTCATAAGTCAAGGGATAGAGTTTTAGAGATGCGATGTGATGATGCAGCAGTATAAAACTCTAGTTAGGCCACACTTGAAGTACTGTGTCCAGTTCTGGTCATCTCAGAATAGGAAGGATGTGGAAGCATTGGAAAGGGTACAAAGGAGATTTACCAGGATGCTGCCTGGTTTAGAGAGTATGGATTATGATCAGAGATTAAGGGAGCTAGGGCTTTACTCTTTGGAGAGAAGGAGGATGAGAGGAGACATGATAGAGGTGCACAAGATATTAAGAGGAATTGACAGAGTGGACAGCCAGCGCCTCTTCCCCAGGGCACCACTGCTCAGTACAAGAGGACATGGCTTTAAGTTAAGGGGAGGGAAGTTCAAGGGGGATATTAGAGGAAGGTTTTGCACTCAGAGAGTGGTTGGTGCGTGGAATGCACTGGCTGAGTCAGTGGTGGAGGCAGATACACTAGTGAAGTTTAAGAGACCACTAGACAGGTATATGGAGGAATTTAAGGTGGGGGGTTATATGGGAGGCAGGGTTTGAGGGTCAGCACAACATTGTGGGCTGAAGAGCCTGTAATGTGCTGTACTATTCTATGTTCTATATGCTTGTCAGAATAAAAGGTAATGATAACAGGTGTAAGGAACCATGGTTTTCAAGACATATTGAGGCCATAGTTAAGAAAAAAAAGAAGAGGACAGCAGGTATAAGCAGGTAGGAACAAATGGGTTGTTTTGGAGTATAAGTTATGCAAGAAATCACTTAAAAATACATCAGGAAGACTCAAAGAAGGCATGAAGTTGTCCTAGTAGACAAGGTGAAGGAAAATCCTAAGGGATTTTAAGGGATTGTGAAATGGGCCCAGCAGAGATTGCACTTTCTGAGGAAACTTAAACAACCTTCTCTCCCCACTAACATCTTAACTACATTCTACAGAGGCGTGGTTGAGAGTGGGCTGACCTCTTGCATCACAACCTGGTACTCCAGCTGCAGTGCTGCCGACAAAAAAGCCTTGCAGAGGGTGGTTAGGGTAGCAGAGAAGGTCATTGGGGTCTCCCTACCTTCTGTCCAAGACCTCTTTCAGAGTTGATGCCTCCAGAAGACACGGTACATCATTAAAGACCCCTCACACCCTCTCCATGAACTGTTTGTTCTTTTGCCATCAGACAAATGTTACAGGAGCATCAAAACTAAAACCACAAGGCTACTAAACAGCTTCCTCCCACAGGCAGTCAGACATGCTGCTCTACCTGACTCTGCTTTGGACACTTATAACTTGATTTTAACTGACATGTGGCTGTTGTGTTTTACTATTTATTGTTGTGTTTGTTGTTATGATTGCACTTGCCCCTGGGAAACGCTGTCTCATTCTGCCCTGCAGAGCTGATGTATGGTTGGAATGACAATAAAGTTTTTGAATCTTGAATATGTTAAGAGTAAAAGGATTGTGGGGGACAAAATTGATCCTCAGGGAGATCAGAATGGTAATCCATCTGTGGAGCCAGAAGACTTTTTCTTAAATGATTTTTTTTTGCATCTGTATTTACTCAGGAAGTGGGCACAGTGTCTATAGAAGCAAGGCAAAGCAACATCAACTTCATGGAGCCGATACAGATTACAGAGGAGGATGTGTTTGCTACCCTGAGGCATATCAGAGTGGATAGATACCCAGGGCCCGACAAGGTGTTCCCGCAGACCCTATGGGATGCAATTGCAGAGATTGCCAGTGCCCTCGCAGAGATATTTAAATCATCCTTCGTGACAGGAGAGGTACCAGAAAATTGGAGGATAGCCAATGTTGTTCTGCTGTTCGAGAAAGGCTCTAAGTATAAACCAGGAAATTATAGTCTGATGAGACTGACATCATTAGTGGGAAAGTTATTGGAATGTATTCTGAGAGAACAGATATATAAGTACTTGGACAGACATAGACTGATTAAGGATAGTTAGCATGGTAGGTCATGTCTAATCAATCTTATAGTTTTCCAAGGAAGTTATCAGGAAAGTTGGTAAAGGCAAGGCAGTGTATGTTGTCTACATGTTCTGTATTTCATTTCAATATGTAATTTGTTACTCAGTTGTCTATTTTATACTGTTTTCACTATTTCCATTAAACTTTAGATAACTGGGGCAGCCCCTTAATTTGGCCAAGATGTCTCCCGATTAACTGAAATCCACGATGTACAGTAGCTAGGTCCCTGAGATTCCTTTCAGCTTGTTCTCCAACTGAGTGAACACTGGAGGGCAGCACTGAGCAAACACCAGAGAGCAGCATGGAGGTACAGCTCAAACACCATCCTTCTCACCATGTGAAACCATGATGAAGTGGGTGGGCCAAGCCATCTCATCCACTCAGCTCCTCCAGAAGCCTTTGACAGATGGCAAAGGCATTGCCAGCTCTCAAACTATTTTGGAAGCATTTAAAGCTCTTAAGTCAATGAAAACTTTTCAAAGTTCAAAGTAAAATTTATTATCAGAGTACATATGTCATCACATACAACAGAGATTTTTTTCCCGTGGGCATACTTAGCCAATCTATAGAACGGTAACTGTAAGCAGGATCTGTAAACTGTAAACATGAGGAACTGTAAACTGTTGCAAACTGTGCAAATGCAGATAATAAACAACCAGCATGAAATAACAAATTAAAGAATACTTAAATACTTAAATCCCCTTTTGTTCAAGAGCCTGATAGTTGAGGGGTAGTAACGGTTTTTGAACCTGGTGGTGCGAGTTCTGAGGCATTAGTACCTTCTACCTGATGGCAACAGTGAAAAGAGCATGGGCTGGGTGGTGAAGATCTTTGATGATGGATGCTGCTTTTCTACGACAGTGTTTCATGTAGATGTGCTCATTGGTTGAAAGGGTTTTATCCATGAACTACTGGGCCAAATCCACTACCTCTTGTAGGATTTTCTGCTTGAAGGCATTGATGTTCCATTTACAGATTAACAGGCTACTTTCTTGCAGTTATACTTACCAGTACTTCCTGCAGTCCACAGGTCCAGTCAAGCTTAAGGCCACAAAACTGAGCAGTTTGCAAGGAGCCCACCATGTCAAAGTACTAGCAAAGAAGTGTTAATGATGATGAGAAAAAACCATAAGCGTTCTAACAGTTTTGCATAATTTTAAAAATAAAAATATTTAAAAAGCATGGTTATTTTAAAAACACCTGTAAAATAGTAGCTAAGTCAAATTAATAAAAACCTAAATCATAGCAGGCTTTTCAAACAAGATCACTGACCTCAAATAAATACAGAAATGCTATATACAGCAGCCAATCATACATAAAGCTGGAGGGCCATGTACAAAAGGCATTTAGTTCTTCAGGGAAAACGCTTGCCCTCTGCCTATTAACAGCCTCAAAGCAAAGTGGTAGGTCGTTTACGACCTTTTCACTTAAGAGCGGTGAACGTTTGGAAATTCTCCAGAGGCTTACGGAGATTCATTGCTTAAATGCATTCAAGACAAGAAATTGATGCATTTTTGGTTAGGAGAAATGTTAATTATATTCTTCTGTATAGACAAAGGGCGCAGACCCACCCCCCTCCCCATTGCAATCAACTCGTGGAGCCACAACAGATTCCAGGTGCAATCTGCAGGTCAAGCAAAACCTGTGGGATTAATGAAATTTGTCCAAAACGTCATTGCCTTTTCACTCACAGATGCTGTTCAATCTGCTAAATCCTTCCAGCAGATTACAGCAACACAGATAAAGCTGGAGAGAATCAGCTGTTTGTATCGATATTTCACAACTGATATTAGTGACTTTGATTCTGGGTCCTTTCGTCTGGATTGCGAAAAAAAGAGCGGAGAAAGCTGGCATCAAAATGAAGAACGGTATCAGTAGATGCTTATCGTGTCAAGTGTAAGTGTCGGGGAGATATCAAACAAAAGTTTTTGTTTCATCTTAGCTCTCCTGCGGAAACTGTCCGATTGCATCAGTTTACCCATTAGCACGACACTGGAAAGTGCGAACAAGAGAAAGTTTGCGGATACTGGAAATCCAAGCAACACAACTCAACAGGCCGGGCAGCGTCAACCATTCAGCAGGACTGGGGAAAGTCGGGGAAGTTCCCGTGGAAGCCGCCCTCAAAATCAGGCACGATAATAAGAGTAGGTGGCTTCAGCAGGCGCCAGAGTTGGGGTATGTGTGTGGGCGGGGGTGATAAAGTTGCGAGATCCACTTGAAAATTAGCTCGAAGTTTGTGCACATATTGGAGACGTGCAGTGACTCATCGTCGCCTTGAATGACGCCAGACGCGTCTTTTCGTCGCCTGGTATGACGCCAGACGTTGGGCAGTGATGACGGTGGTGTGCGTCTGGCGATGGCGGCCGCTGCCTGCGCTGGTTGCCGGTCCTCGGACGATGTCCTGTCTGCAGTTTGCGGCGGCCGGGTACCGGGTTACGGCGGCTTGGGGAGGAGACGATGGTGTGCGCTTAGCGGGAGCGCGAGAGCCGCGCTGCATGCAGGTGCAGGGTAGGAAGGCGAGGGTGGAGCCCACGGTGGGCCGCAGACAGATGCGGAGAGGTGAGTGAGGGGGTGAGCAGCCAGCCGCAGCGGAGGGGAGTCGACCTCATTCTCCTCTGGTGGCTCCTGGGGTCTATATTCCACTGTTAACTACTTCACTTTTCTTATGCACTCCCTTCAAAGTTTGGAGATTCCTGAATTAATGAAGGAATTTGTGACATGGACACATTGAGAAAATACTGGGAATGGCCTGAAAGCACACTCAGCGATTCAGCTTCTGCCATCCGATTTATGAATGGACATTGACCCCATGAACACTACCTGTGCTCTACTTGTTGAATTTAACTAGTTAATTAGTGCAATTCACAGTTTTCCCTCATTTCGTGTAGAATATACTGCAAACATTTCACGACATTTGCTGGTGATATTAAACCTTTTGAATGGCCATCTCTCCACATTTATTATTGGTTTATTGCCATGTGTACGGTGAAAAACTTCAGCGTGCAATTCAGATAATGACATAATTATAACGAGGTAGTACAAAAGGGGGAAAAACAAAATGTGTGTTAAGGTTATGGAGGAGACGCAATTGGACAAATAAGTGCAAGGGGCATGTCTGCGTAGCTTGGTAGCATAAATATGACCTAAAATGTGATCAGATCTTCATGCAGGTCTTAAAACTAGATACATCGATCCCAATTAAATAAATAACACAGTAATATTATACTTGTTCATTTATTTATTGAAAAAAACCAATATTACATGTATTTGTGGGGAAAAAGCATGTGAACCTTTGCTTTCAGTAACTGGTGTAACTTCCTTGTACAGCAATAATTTCAACTGAAAGTTTCTAGCAACTGTTGATCAGGATCAGTCCTGTACATTGGCTTGGAAGGATTTTAGGCCATTTCTCCTTACAAAACTGCTTCAACTCTGGGACGTTAGTGGGTTTCTTTGCATGAACTGCTTGCTTCAGGGCCTTCCATAATATTTCTATAGGACTAAGATCGGGACTTTGACTCGGCTATTACAAAATATGAAATTTCTTCTGCTTTAACTATTCTTTGGTAGACTCACTTGTGTGTTTAGAGTTGTTATCTTGCTGCATGACCCACTTTTTCTTGAGCTTCAGTTCACAGACGGATGGATACCTTGACATTTTTCTGTAGAACTTGCTGGTACAATTCAGAATTCGTAGTTCCATCAATGATGGCAAACTGTCCTGGTCCCAAGGCAGCAAAGCTGGCCCAAACCATGACAGGGCCACCACATTTCACAGATGAGGTGAGGTTCTTGTGCTGGAATGTAGTGTTTGCTTTTTGCCAAACATAACATTTAAGCCAAAAAGTTATATTTTGGACTCAACTGTCCACAGAGCATTCTTCCAGTAGCCTTCTGGCTTATCCACGAGGTCTTTAGTAAATTTTAGATGGGCAGCAATGTTCTTGCTGGAGAGGAGTGGCTTTCTCCTTGCAATCCTGCCATGCACACCATTGCACCATTGTTGTTCAGTGTATGCCTGATGGTAAACTCATGAACATTGACATTAGCCAATGCAAGAGAGGCCTGTAGCTCCTTAGGTGTTACCCTGGGGTTCTTTGTGAGCTCCTGGAATATTTCACGCCTTGCTCTTAGAGTGATTTTTTTGTTGTTGGCTGACCACTCTTGGGAAGAGTAACAACGGTGTTGAATTTCCTCCATTTGTACAACATGCCTGACTGTGGATTGGTGGAGCCCAAACTCTTTAGAAATGGTTTTGTAACCTTTTCTAGCGTGGTGAGCATCAACAACTTTTTTCCTCAAAAATCTCCTTTAATCAAGGCATGGCACACTTCCAAAAGCCTGCAAGGTGAAGATCAGACTTTGATAGTGAAGACCCAGGTTTATGTTCTTTAAATAGGGCAGGGCCCCCCACACTCACACCTGATTGTTAGCCCATTGTTTGAAACACCTGAATGATGTCCCCTTTAAATAAACTGGTATCCTAGAAGTTCATATACTTTTTCCAACAAATACATGCAATACTGGATCATTTTTCTCAATAAATAAATGAACAAGAATTTTTTTTCTGATATTTGTTTATTTGGGTTCTCTTTTGTTTTAGGACTTCGGTGAAGATCTGATCACATTTTGAGTAATATTTATGCAGAAATAGAGAAAATTCTAACAGGTTCACAAACTTTCTAGCATTATTGTGGGTCCTTCAGTCCACTAAGTCTATGCTGAACTTATAACTCATTGAATATAGTTAATTTGGCTACGCTTGCTTTCTGTGGGACAGAATTCCCTGATTCACCACTCTCTAGGACAAGGAGTTTTTTTTCTCATCTCAGTTCTACATGTCCTAACCCTTATCCCAAACATTGCAATGATGTGACATTCATACAGGGAATGAGTATTGATAAAAATACTCGCCTTCATTGCCACATTTCGTAGGTCATTAACTTCTGCAGATGCTCTGTAGATTCTTCCATACTGTTATTTGATAGCAGTAGTATAGTATACAGGATTTTGATCCTGTCATGATGAAAATAATGAAATAATGAAAATAATGATACATTTTCACATTTGGTTGATATCGCTGGGGAATGTAATTGCTTGCAAATATTTCTCTATGTATATTTAAAGGGAACATGAAGGGAAACTTCTTCACCCAGAGGGTTGGGGGAGTATGGAAGTGTGCAAGTGATGCACGTGAGTGAGCTCAGTTTCAGCGTGTTCAGAGAGAAATTTGGATAGGTACATGGATGTAGGGGTATGGAGGGCTGTGGTCCTGGTGCACGTTGATGGGAGTAGCAGCTTAAATGCTTGACATGGACTTGAAGGGCCTGTTTCTGTGCTTTACTTTTCTATAACTATGACTACCGTGCTGCAATAAAGAGGTGAGGTCATAATAGCCTTGACAAATAATTACAAATGCAATTTGTAGATGAAACACACTACAACTGTGATGTTCTGGTGTGGAAAGAGTATATTTGCTGGTCAATCTTTGTAAATATTGTTCAAGCAACTTTTATCTGGGGGCAAGTGGACTATTCCATTGCATTCCAAACTTGAGTCGTGTCAAAGGTGTAAAGGCCAAAGAGTATCAAATGATATGACACTTGCACATTCATTGAGAAATTGTCATTGAAGACATTCATTTCAAATGTTGGCAATGATGTGGAGTTGAACTTGCATAATTATTATGTGTTTTTGTGATTGGTTCAAAATTTTTTTAATGGAAGTGTTTAGATACATCATCACATGCAATCCAGAGATTCATTTTCCTGTGGGCTTACTCAGCAAATCTATTGAATAGTAACTATAACACGATCAATGAAAAATCAACCAGAGTTCAGAAGACAAACTGCAAATGCAAGTATAAATAAATAGCAATAAATAATGAGAACATGAGATAATGAATAAATGCTACTCAGAATAATAAGCTGCTGGTTAAGTCAACCCCTAGGCTAGCAGTCAAAACTGTCAAGCAACGTAATGCTTAAGAAATTTATACTAAAAATTGAGCTAGAAAGCAATTAATTCAGTTTTCTTGTTTTAATTCCATTAAAGTGATGCTGTTACAGCTTGGGGCATTGGAGTTTGGAGATCAACTCCAACGCAGTCTGTAAGGAGTTCTCCCCGTGACCACAGGGGTTTCCTTCCACGTGTCAAAGATATACAGGTCAGTAGGTTAATTGGCCATTGTAAATTGTTCTGAAATTACACTAGGGTTGAGTAGGTGGGTTGCTGGGCAGTGTGGCTTGTTGGGTTCCATGTTGTATCTCTAAATAAAAGTTGAATATAATTTGTTTCCCTACCCCTTGCAGCTATTTTTGATTTAAAATGAATAGACTTGAGATTTGGTGGCAGAGCATAATCGGTATACCACCTTTGACCTGCCTCATAAGGTGGGGTTTGCCACCTAGCTCCAGTTGTTTAAGACCCTGGTTAAATGGGAATGTAGACTATTGTGTAAGAAGTCTGGTTTATTTACCCAAGAAGGATACAATTGTGCAATGAGAAATGAGGCAGAAGTTCACATGCTTGATCCTCGGAGTAGTAATTTGTCATATGAGGAGAAATTGAGTAGATTGGGCTTGTGCTTGGAAGAATGGGAAGTGATTGCATTGAAGTGCACAAACTTCTTATGGAGCTTAACAGGATAGATTTGGATGCTTGGAATCAGTCTTAAAAATCAACCTGGCATGAGCCTTAAAAACAAAAGGCGAATTGATGGCTCGGGGCTGGTGAGCAGAAATTTCTTTGCATAAACGGTGGCATGTCTTCAGACATTATCAAAGAGGGCAGTGGAGGCTTAATCACCAAGTATTTAAGGAAATTGAGAGTAATTGGGTCAGGACTAAATTAGAAGATCAGCTATAGTGCTGCTGATTGGTGGAGCTGTCACATTCTCCCATGACTTGATTCACTCTTTCCTTTGTATTACAGTCTCAGTTATGGAGATCAGTGCTGGTCTTTTTGCATGGATAGTTCCTTAGAAGATTCATACCATTGTATAAAATTATTATTTATTTGTGTTGTATTTGTGTCTACTGCTTGTTTTAACTCTTGATCCAATGGTTACGGAACAAGTTAGAGGATCCAGCTGCATTAAGTATGCAGTTTTTATTGTTCTTGCAATTGGTGGGCCCTTCCTTTACCCTGCCATTCCCACCATTCACCCCATAGCTCAGATATTATTCATCATTTTACAGTGGTTGTGTGCTGTTGAAAGAGTTCTGTGCTCAATACACACAATCATCCATGAAATGTTCAATCAATACTCAATTTGCTACCTTCAGGTGACTGTAAAAGAACATCATCATTTGAAGAGCAATATTTATTTCTCAAGTGGTTATACAAGGTGATGATGGCAGGTGAATTTACAATGTTGAAAAGACATTTGGACAGTTGCCCAGATAGGAGGAGTTTGGAGGGATGTGGACCAAGAACAGGCAAAAGGCTTTAGCATAGGTAGGCATCATCATCAGCATAGAATGTTGGTGGAGGGTCTGTTTTCATTCTGTACATCTGTGAATCTGTGATGTGTCTGAAATGTGATCATCATCACATTGCTGCTTATGGAAACTTGTTGTGCATAAATTGCAGCCTTGATATAAATGTGCATTTATATAATTTTTTAGCTATTTGTGTTTCCTGACTAAAAGTTGTTTCAATGTTATTTTAGGGCTAAGCTTGTCAGTGATCTCTCTGCATTATAATTCAAGAAGAATGTCTTCGGTGGAAGGTCAAAAATTCTATTTTGATACCCATGCAGTTGTTCGACATTTGGAAGAATGCGGTAAATATAATTTTGCTGCATGTTTTTCTGTTTTTATTTTGCTACCACTTTTTAAATCAGTTTTC
Organism: Hemitrygon akajei; assembly: GCF_048418815.1. Lineage (NCBI taxonomy): Eukaryota > Metazoa > Chordata > Chondrichthyes > Myliobatiformes > Dasyatidae > Hemitrygon > Hemitrygon akajei. The sequence continues at coordinate 17,065,566 of NC_133143.1, read as the reverse complement.
CAAAATGAAACAGTGCTCTTGTCAGAGTGATATAGATTTACAGCTAACATTGGAAATGAGTGAATTCTCAAACTAAGATATGTTCATATTAGTGACAGGTGATCTTTGACTTTGAATGTAGAGTAATTTCAGTGTGTGGGAAAATAGTTCAAGCTATTAATCCAAAGTAACACACACAAAATGCTGGAGGAATTCAGCAGGCCAGACAGCATCTATGGAAATGAATAAACAGTCAATGTTTTGGGCCTTCTTCAGCACTTATTAAAGCTATTAATCCATCCTGAATTGGTGATTTCAACCAATATAAATTTTGTTTCATGGTTGCGAATATTGTACAGAAACTTGTACTTAAAGGCATTTGACCACGTAATTAATTTAGACTGCCATTTCTGAAGCTCAGCTGGTTGTGTATTTTTGTGAATTCTAGCCATGATTTGAACAATTTATACATCAGTTTGGAGGATTATTTATTTAACAATGCACATTTTTCCCTGTCTCCAAACAATTCCCCCTCCATAACTCAGAATTAATTTACACTGGCGGCAAAATGTCTCTTGATTTGATAAGGCATTGGAGAGTAGGCGGTTCATAATCTGCCATAAATCCAGTGGACTGAATGGCTTCCTTTTGGTGGCATCACAATTGTACATTAGAGATTTGGATCCAAATCATGTGCAACAGCAAACTATTCTCAGTTTTTGATCTCTATCTCAAACATTTAAGGTGTTGAATATTGTGAATGTGTTAAAAGGGAGGTACTTGAATTTGTTTAACATCTTTGTGCTTTACAATGAACTGCATTTTGAATTTTGCTTGTTCTTGTATTCTGGGGAACCGTGTGAAAGCAATATCTGCATTTGTGTTTAATTGAGCTAAATGACATTTTAGTTTGAGAGTGGTATATGCAAAAAGTCCAGTCGCTAGAAACAAACCAAAACCAATGTTCTGGTAATAATTGTTTTTTCCTTCTTAAAGACCAACACTGATATACAATTAATCATCTGCATCTATCTTTAAGTGCACCAGTATGGCAGTTTTAAATCCCACAAGACGCCAATGTTGCACAAAAATATAACACAGTGCAAAATATGTTACTCAATAGTTGTGTTTTGAATTTCAATTAATTAAAAGGGTCTAATTTCTGGACCAACTTACAGCTTTGAAGCTTTTACACTTGAAGCTCTGCTCAGCAATAATGTACATGACCAAAAGAGCTGATGTAGTGATGAGTTGAAAGGTAGGTAGGTTCTAGAGCAGGAGCACCTTCCAGCACTCAAACTATCATGAGATTATTTACTGTACCTAACATAGCAATTGGAAATTCAGTTTCACATATCATCCAAATCAAGGCATCTGCAGTATTCCCTCAGCATTTTGTGGGTTTCAGTGCTTAATCATTGGATATAATACTTAAAGAAAAGATGCTTATTACTGAGCAAAGGCTTCAAGTTTTATACTTTACAAAGTTGCATGTTAGTTATCGCCAGAACATTGGTACTTGGTTTGTTATTAGTGATTGGACTTTGTGCTTATGCCACTCCCAAATAAAAATGATTTTTTGACTCATTTAAATACAAATGCAGTGCTTGCTTTCCTTGGTAAAGGTGAAATTTTCCTTAGTGGCATAATCCATGTTTTTTTAAAGGACAAAACTTAATGCAATTTGTAACGGATTTTCTGTAAATCTTTGTAATCCCATGGGCTGGCTGTTCCTCAAACAGGCAACGTATAAATGCAAGTTACACTAAAGAATTTGTGTCATTTCATGAGGTTTAGTGTTGTATCGCCACACGGGCCCTTCGGTAGATCATATTTTTACTGATCCCATTTACCAGTTCTTGACCCACAATGTGCTGATAATTCAAGTGTTTACATAGATACTTGTATATTGTTAGAGTATCTGCCCCTGCCTCCCACTCAGTCTGTGCTTATCAAATTCCAACCACACACTGGATGTTCTTCCTCAGATCCAGTCTAAACCTCTTGTCCCTTACAGAAACCATGACTAATTTTGGATTGCCGTGGAGAAACGTTCCCCATCTTTTACTCGATCTATATCCCTCATATCTGTCAGGTTTTTTCTAGGCATCCTTTGCCTCAATGAAAATAAACCCAATCTGTGCTCATAACTGTAATGCTACAGCCAAGGTGACATCCTGGCGAATCTCCTTTGCTCATAACTGTAATGCTACAGCCAAGGTGACATCCTGGCGAATCTCCTTTGCTCATAACTGTAATGCTACAGCCAAGGTGACATCCTGGTGAATCTCCTTTGCATTCTATCAGTTATATTTTTTTATACTGTGAGCAGAACTGCACACAGTACTCCTGTCTGTGGCTTAACCAATGCATTATAAAACTCTACTATAACCTCCCTGCTCTTGCAGCGTTTGCTGTCTTTCCCATCTGATGTACTTATGCTGCCCCCTTCAGGGATCCTTGGACTTGTACACTAAGTTCTTCACTATTCCCTGGAACCCTAGTATCCATTATGTAAGTCCATTCCTTATTGGTCCTTCCAAAGTGCTCTTAATAGACTTAATGCCATTTATCAAGGGATCGGCATTGTCCTGTACCCTACGATTGTTCTCAGCTATCAACAAAAATGTTACTGTCTTGCAAGTTTAGTACTCATACTGCATTTGTATTTAAATCATTAATGTAAACAATTAGTATAAAAAGCCTGAGTCATTCAAAAAGAACTTCCAATATCACTTTCTACCTCCCATTACCAACCCAATTTGTTGGAGATCTCCCATGTGGTGTCTTGTCAATGACCGTAACAAAGCCCTTCTGTATATCTTTGTGTAATCCCTGGCTGTCAGGATTAATGCAGATTAATCCTGCCCCTCATGATTTTTCTGTCTTTCCCTATCTGTAATATTTGACTCATTAGCCTGTAATTACCTGACCCTGGCTTATCCCTACAGTCTGTCTTGAATAAAGAAAGGTACCACATGCACTATCCTCCAATAATCACAAGCCTCACCTGTGGTTAGCAAAGATTTAAAGATCTCTGCCTGGGCCCCAGCAATTTCTTCCCATGTCTCTGGGATTGTTACCATAACTAGCCAATGCCTTGAAGGTCAAGGGAGATTACCATTTGAGAGTTGTATGGTATTCAGTGATGAAAGAAGCAAGATACTACTATAAATACAAGGTGTTGTCATTTCCACAAAAGAGCACCTGATACTCACTTCTATTATTTGATTTAACTTGTAACTATTAATTTGATAACTGGGCCTAGTTTTACAATGCTAGTCAAAATAGATTACCGTAGCTTTTGTAGGTTGCGTGAATTATTTTTCAACGGCATTTCTAATCATCAATGATCATAAAGTAAATAGATATTATTTTTTCTTTTGCAAAATGTAGCAACTGTATTTAGTTCCTGTTTGCTGTTCATCTTTTTGATCTCTAAATTAATATTTCAGACAGACCAGTTGACTTTAGAGGAGGAATAACCAGGAAATTATTTGGCTGGACTGTGCTCAACCAGTCCTATGTTTCTCTTCTGCTTCCAGTGGCATCCCTGAAATTCCACTTGTCATTGATACCTTCTCTCAGGCTCCTTGAGTTCTCCCTAGGACAGCAGGGCAGCCTGAAAGTTGTGGTTGGGTTTCCGACAGTGCAGACGGAAGTTCTTATGACACACAAAGCTCTTTTTTTCCCCATGTTTCCAAACAATGTGGTGACCAGATGCATTTGGAGTTAGTTAAAGTACTTTAAAATGTTTTTATTATTTAAATTCATTTAAAAATCAACTTTATTGAATTACAAGTATAACAATTTCAAGTTATTTCCACGTGGTTTGGTGACATGGGGTCATGAGGTTGAGAGGTCAGAGGTAAAGTATGTCTAGCTTTTTAAGTATTTTGCAATACCTGACATATATGTGGAAGCTATTTACTGCTTCTGTATAGAATGCTTGGCTGGCTATCATCATGATCAGACTGCTAGTTACCCTTGCCTTGGACTTTCTGCCTTTTTTTTAACCTAATGGTTGGTCATCTTAAATTTATTTAATCTTCTTGCCTTCTATTGAATCCAGTAATGGAGTCCTAGCATTGTAGGACACTGAAACAGGTGTTTGGGCTCACCATATCCATGAACTCCTGGAGGATTTCAGTAGGTCAGGCAGCATCTGTAAAGGGAAATGGACAGTCATTGTTTCAGGTTAAGATCTTTCATCTGGGCTGGACCTGCTGAGTTCCGCCAACGGCTTTTTTCTCACTCCAGATTTCAGCATCCGTAGTCTCAAGTCCATGCTGTCCAACACCTAAGCATTGTATTTCCCCTCTTGGTCTGCGCCTTTTTCTGCTTTGTTGATTCTGGATACTTAAATGTTTTCTGCTTCCACCACCACCTCAGACAGTGCGTTCCAGAGTCCCGGCACCCTCTTGGGCATGCGTTCTGGGTCCCGCCACCATTTGGATGAAAAAATTCTTCCTTGGTCCTCACTAAAGTGCAATTAAAAATCATAAAATGTTATAAATACTCAGAAAGTCAGACAGGATCAATGGAAAGAGAAACCGATATTCCATCTATTGATGTCATGAAGTTGATGGGTTATATCCAGCCTCTTGTATACCTTGTAAACTATTCAGGACTCCATGGGTCCAGGTCTGTAGGGAGAGGTCATGTGCACCTTTCCCAGATCTCTGGCGTGTTCCATGTTTTTCTGTGCACTATGACATGAAAGTTATGAATTGGTCTGTGTATGGAATCTAACTTCTGTTTCAGCCTAAAACGTTCACTGTTTCTTTTCTCTGAGGTTCAGCTTAGCCCGCTGAGTATTTCCAGCATTTTCAGTTTGTATTTTAGATTACAAGCGTCTGCAATTTTTTATGGTTTTCATCTGCTGTAAACTTCTGCCCTGTAGTTGTAGCGCTGCTGTTATAGATAACATTTAAAAAAAATATTTATCCAACTATGCCTCTCAGTTTTAGTTACCTCTGTCAAATTCTTCCTTTGCTTGAAGGAAAATAAACTCAGCCTATCCATTCTTTCCTCATGACTAAAATAAATCACCCCAGAAGACATCTTGATTTCTCTTCTCTGCATCTGTTCCAATGCAAACGCCCTTACTGTGGATAAATGGTCTGTATGTCTTTCATTTCCAGCATATCTGTCTGTGCTGCCGGCTTCAGGGATCCTAACACTTGTTCACGGAGGTCTTTCTGTTCTGTAGTCTCTAGAGCTACATTCATTGTGTAAGCCTTACTTTTATTAGTCTTCCCAAAGCCTTTACCTTAGGATTAAATTCCATCTGCCCATCTTGCCAACTGATCTGATCCTCTAGCCTGTCTACCCTCCACAGTATTGAATTTTGTTACCTCTTATTTTATTCATTCACATACAATGTGGAATAAGCCCTTTTTGCCCTTCGAGCTGTGCTCCCCAGCAATCCCCTGATTTAAGCGTAGCTTAATCACAGGTCAATTTACAATTATCAATTAATCTAGCAACTGGTAGGGCAGGCAGCAGTAGGCATTGAACCCAGGTTGCCTGTACTGTAAAGCATTGTGTAACCACTAATCTACCATACTGCCTCAATGTTCACTTCATAATCAGTGTATATAACAAATAGTGTGGGTCTCAGCACTGTGAGAGACCATTAATTATAGGTTTCAAATCACAGAAACAACCTTCTACCATCACACTGCCTCCAGTTACAAAGCCAACTTTGGATTCGATTTCCAATTTATTTTGGATTTCATGGGCTTATAACCTTTTGGTCCATTCTTCCATGTTCTTTTGTCAAAGGCCACTTGGAGGTAGATGTATGGTTGTCTTTTTAGAGTTGGGTAGTACAACAGCACAGCTGGTAGAGCTGCTGCTTCTGAGGGACGTTGATGAGAATATTGAGGGATGGGGGAATAAAAGAAATGAGATGAATGTAAGATTCGTGTAAATGGATGGGTGATAGTATGAATTTGATTGGCCTGTTTCCATGTTGTATCTCTCAATGTTCTAAGTAGACTGTAGGAAAAGAATTTTGTAGTTGGAATGCCTCTGGTGGTGAGTTATAGGAGCAGAAGTAGGCCATTCAGCCCATCAAGTCTGCTCCACCATTCAATCATGAGCCGATTCAATTCTTCTAGTCAACCCCACTCCCCTGCCTTCACCCCATACCCGTTGATGCCCTGGCTAATCAAGAACCTATCTGTCTCTGCCTTAAATACACCTAATGACTGGCCTCCACAGCCGCTCATGGCAACAAATTCCACAGATTTACCACCCTCTGATTGAAGTAATTTCTCCACATCTCAGTTCTAAATTGACGTCCTTCAATCCTGAAGTTGTGCCCTCTTGTTCTAGAATCCCCTACCATGGGAAATAACTTTGCCATATCTAATCTGTTCAGGTCTTTTAACATTCGGAATGTTTCAATGAGATTCCCTCTCATTCTCCTGAACTCCAGGGAATACAGCCCAAGAGCTGCCAGACGTTCCCTTACGGTGACCCTTTTATTTTTGGAATCATTCTTGAGAACCTTCTCTGAACCCTCTCCAATGTTAGAATATCCTTTCTAAAATAAGGAGCCCAAAACTGTACACAATACACCAAGTGTGGTCTCACGAGTGTCTTATAGAGACTCAACATCACATCCCTGCTCTTCTATACCTCTGGAAATGAATGCCAGCATTGCATTTGCCTTCTTCACCACCGACTCAACCTGGAGGTTAACCGTTAGGGTATCCTGCACAAGGACTCCTAAGTCCCTTTGTATCTCTACATTTTGAATTCTCTCCCCATCTGAATAATAGTCTGCCCGTTTATTCCACCAAAGTGCATGACCATACACTTTCCAATGTTGTATTTCATTTGCCATTTCTTTGCCCATTTCCCTAAACTATCTTAAGTCTCTCTGCAGGTTCTCTGTTTCCTCAACATTACCCGCTCCTCACCTATCTTTGTATCATTGGCAAATTTAGGCCCCAATTCCATTAATACTGCAGTCCAAATCATTCCTACGTCATTAAAAGCAGCAGTCCCAACACCTATCCCTGTGGAGCTCCACTGGTAACCGGCAGCCAGCCAGAATAGGGTCCCTTTATTCCCACTCTCTCTTTTCTACTGACCAGCCAATGCTCCACCCATGCTGGTAACTCCCCTGCAATTCCACGGGCTCTTATCTTGCTCAGTGGCCTCATGTGCAGCACCTTGTCAAAAGGCATCTGAAAATCCAAGTACACCACATCTACTGCATCTCCCTTGTCTACCCTGCTTGTAATTTCCTCAAAGAATTGTAGGCTTGTCAGGCAGGATTTTCCCTTCAGGAAACCATGCTGGCCTTGGCCTATCTTATGTTCCTCCAGGTAGTCGGTAATCTCATCCCTAACAATCGATTCCAACAACTTCCCAACCACTGATGTTCGGCTAACAGGTCTATAGTTTCCTTGCTGCTGCCTATTGCGGAGTAACGTGCAATTTTCCAGTCATCCAATACAATGCCAGAATCTATTGATCCTTCAAAGATCATCGTTAATACCTCCGCAATCTCTTCGGCTAGTTCCTTCAGAACTCGAATAAGCCTCACCCATGAAACTCTGAAAACATTTGAAAGATAACAAAGCTGAGCTTGATATAATGGCTTTGCATTGCTTTTAGAATGTGTCCAGCAATTATAATTTAAATTAAAAAGGAAATCAATCACAACAGTTTACACTGTTACGTACCCCATAACTGGGTCACTTACCAGCAAAGATAGAGAGGTCCGTTGAAGTCTGATGGTACTATTTTTAAAAGTATTTATTGATAAAGGGACACAAAAATAAGATTAATGCAAACATACAGATAATATACGTCGTCAGTACTAAATCTAAAAGCGCGGGTATAATAATAATCAATAAGAAATAGCTCTATCGTTGTCTAGGGGATAATGTATTGTCCGATGGAAATATAACAGTCACTGTTAGTTTGTTCAAGCTGCAACGTTTTGGATTTAAGAGAGACGGTTTTAAACTTGCCCAGGTCTTTTATGATGCCAGTCCTTTGAGTCGGGGGAGTTGATTTCCCTGTTGCTAGCTAAAAGCCGTTTTCCGTGGTTCCAGCCACCAGTCCCAGGCAACGGAACTGAACGCACAAGGCCTCCTTCAAATGGCTTCCCGCTATTACGGGATCGCTAGCGTTTCTTCTGGTGCGTCTGAGGGGCTGTTCCTACAGACCCTCTTTTATCCTGACTTGCAGGGTCGTAGATGTCAATCAGGATGGGGTGATGCAATCTCTTTCTCACCCAGCCCACTTTGCCTGAGGGCGTTCACGTAGCATAGTATTTCAATCCACAAATGTGTCTCCAAGAGACAATGGCCATGTCCCGTAGCTTTACATCGCCGGGGAACGAGGCATTCTGCACGTCTCTCTCTCATTTCCTGGGTCCCCTGACCCAACCCAATAGTGATCTTGCGATTCTCACAAAGGAGGGGGCTGCAGGCATAACAACACCATTAACAATATTAAACACTCACTCTTTAAATAGGGAAGTTGCTGCTGCCTAATGTAGGGCTCACATGCCCCATGGAAAGCCAGAGCAGATTCCCAAGTATTTTGGGATTCTTTGGGATTCCATTTTGTAGTTGGGTTCTACTTGGAGCTCAGCTCTATTGTTTCTGGGAAATGGTTCCTGAAATTCAGTCAGCAAGTTTCAGATTTGCAGATTCATGCAGGTGCTTTTGAACTACTTCTGCATTGTTCAATGCCAACAGTTCAGGGAAAACCCAATGAAATTCATTTTGTTGTAAGCATTATCTCTGCTAAAATTATCTTTCAAACATTTAAAAAAAAATCTGACTGAATAGGTATCATGTTTGGTAAATGGTATTCTGATATTTCCTGTGTGGCTTGACAATAGATTGAAATCACTGAAGGGGAGTGATGTTGGGGAGTGTGACTAAAGTGCAAGTACCTTCAGTCTCAGAAATTGAGTATTGACTGTGGCTAGTACCTTTGTGATATGAAATTTCTGCACCTGCTTTTAAATACTTCAAATATATATGTTTAAAATCAATTGTATGATAGAGGTGGAGAGAGCAAAAGCTGTTTATGTCAGCAAACAGGATAACATAGAACATATTAAATTATAAGCAGATGAGGGTCTTTTGGTGTATTGTGCCTGCTCTGTATTTAACAGGACCATTGCTGAACTTTGACCTCTAAACCAAACCTGGATCCATGAAGTTATCAGTCTCCATTTTGAATACACTCAACTAGAGAATCTCGAGATTTGCTTGAGTAAAGACTTGCAAAGATCAAAATATGTATCTACCCCCAACCCCCACTGATCCCTTGTTTTTCCTTGCAATTCCCATTTTTGTATCCTTCTCTGAGATCGACTCTCATTCTCAGTCTGGGCCTATACGGATTCTGACTGGAAGAACTTGTGTTACTGGTAATCCCAACCCTCATACTCCCTCTTACTCAATCCCAAGAATCAGTCCACTGAACCTTCATTGCACTGAAGCATATTCCTCCTTCGGGTGAGAGACAAAACATGTACACAATATTCAAGGTGTGGTCTCACCACAGCCTGTGTAATTACAGCAAGATGTCTTAACTCAAATTCCCTTGCAATGCAATTTACCTTCCCAGTTGCTTGCTATATTGCACGTAATTTGTTCTATTTGTATACTGAGCAACCCAGGCCTCTCTAATTAACAACATTTTTTGGTCCCTGCTTTTTTTATTCTCCTAATGTGGATAACAGAAACTTTTTTTACATAACAGCCTGTCTGCCATGTCCTCAGCCATTCAGCCAGCCTGTTTATATCTTTGAAGTATTTCTGCATCCTCCTCACAACATCCACCGGCCTTTGTCATCAGTAAGCTTCCTCCCTTTTCCAAATTATTGATACAGATTGTGAATGGCGGTTGTCCAAGCACCAATATTTGTTGTACAGCCTTCCAACGCAGTAATGACCTAGTAATGTTTATCTGTTAAGCAATCTGTTCCTGGCTTTATATTACTACAATTTCAGGTAGGTCTATTTTGTTGAATAACCTTTTATATGCACTGAATCCAAAGCCTTCTGAAAATCCAAATGGATTATATTTGCTAATTTCTCTCTGTTGGTCGGCTGGTTGCATCCTTGAGAACGCAGCAGAGGATTTTTCAAGCTTGATTTCCCTCTCAAATGCTGTTCACTCTATCCAATCCTAAGTTAAGTGGCTTACTACTATTGCCATGATAATAATATGTAATTTTTCCAGTGATGATGTCAGTAGTTCCCAGTTTTCCTCTGCTTTCTTTAATAGTGTGGTTACAGTCTCTAATTTCCAATCTGTTTGAACTGTTCACTGCCTCTCTCAAATCCTTGGGCTGTGGAGCATCTTGGGCTTATTCAAAAAGTCGGAAGGCATGGAATCCAGGGAAGTTTGGCCAGGTAGATTCAGAATTGGCTTGCCTGCAGAAAGTGGACGGAGTATATTCGGATTGGAGGGTTGTGACTAGTGGTGTCCCACAAGGATCGGTTCTGGGACCTCTACTTTTTGTGATTTTCATTAACGACCTGGATGTGGGGGTAGAAGGGTGGGTTGGCAAGTTTGCAGACGACACAAAGGTTGGTGATGTTGTGGATAGTGTTGAGGATTGTCGAAGATTGCAGAGAGACCTTCATAGGATGCAGAAGTGGGCTGAGAAGTGGCAGATGGAGTTCAATCCGGAGAAGTGTGAGGTGGTACACTTTGGAAGGACAAACTCCAAGGCAGAGTACAAAGTAAATGGCAGGATACTTGGGAGTGTGGAGGAGCAGAGGGATCTGGGGGTACATGTTCACAAATCCCTGAAAGTTGCCTCACAGGGTAGTTAAGAAAGCTTATGGAGTGTTAGCTTTCATAAGTCGAGGGATAGAGTTTAAGAGTCGTGGGGTAATGATGCAGATCTATAAAACTGTGGTTAGGCCACACTTGGAGTACTGTGTCCAGTTCTGGTCGCCTCACTATAGGAAGGATTTGGAAGCATTGGAAAGGGTACAGAGGAGATCTACCAGGTTGCTGCTTGTTTTAGAGAGTATGCATTATGATCAGAGATTAAGGGAGCTGGGGCTTTACTCTCTGGAGAGGAGGAGGATGAGAGGAGACATGTTAGAGGTGTACATTATATTAAGAGGAATAGATAGAGTGGACAGCCAGCGCCTCTTCTCCAGGGCAATCCCCAATACAAGAAGACATAGCTTTAAGGTAAGGGATGGAATGTTCAAGGGGGATATTGGGGGAAGGTTTTTTACTCAGTGGTTGGTGCGTGGAATGCACTACCTGAGTCAGTGGTGGAGGCAGATACACTAGTGAAATTTAAGAGACTACTAGACAGGTATATGGAGGAATTTCAGGTGGAGGGTTATATGGGAGGCAGAGTGTAAGGGTCAGCACAACATTGTGGGCTGAAGGGCCTGTACTGTGCTGTATTGTTCTATGTTCTATGATCTTGGGATTTATCGCTTTCAGTGAAGTTAGTTTCTTTCAGCTAATTCCCTCCAGACTTTATCATTTTTCAACTTTCTTGTATTTAATTGAGGGTTTTTTTTTCTGAACCTCTGGTGCATTTTTTGACTTTTTAGTGGTATCTTTTGATCTATACACTTCGCCTGTCAGCTGTGGTTGATCCAATCTTTTTGTTTCCTGTTTTTGTGCCTTAAACTATATGGATGTTGTAAAATGTGCATTAATCCTTCAAACATCAGTCATTGCTGTATACAATCTTACCTCTTAATGTTCCTTAGCTGGCTAAAGTATCTTCTGTCGCAATATAAATCCTATCGTAGAACAAAAGGAAAATGTATATGTGAATTTATTAAATAGAATTGGATAGAAATTTAGAAATATTGGCCCTTGTTGTGTGCGAGGATTTGGGGAGAACCTTGGCGGACATTATTGGAGGTTTGATGTCCAGAAGGGATGCAATAAAGAGGTCTGATCTGTTCCCTGAGCCTAAAAGCTCTCTTGGCACATTCGGATGGGGAGGGGCAGTTAGTCCTGTTTCCTCAAATTTATTATTCAATCATGATTGTTGGAAAGGATAATTATTGTTATTATGACCTTACTGTTTGTGGGAGCTGATCTGTACACATTGCTGGTTGCTGTTAGACTGCTTTAGAATATATATAAATGGGGGTTGTTTTTCTTTTATGGATTTTGACTTGAGGATATCGTACATATGAAAACTAAGTGATAAAGAGCATTTTATTTTTATACAGCTGGTAACTATGAAATAAATGAGACCATTAGGAAAATTTAAGGCAATATTTTTCATAGAATACGAAATTCTTTACCCATGCTTCCTGATGTAGATACAATGTTTTTTTTAAGTATTTATAAGAAAATTTAAGGAGAAAATCGAATTTGGGTTCTGTTGGTTTAGAATCTGACAGGTTGTAAGACCAAATCCAACCCTGAAGTTCTGGTTCTCATCTAATTAATGTTTCATGGGTTCATAGAGCAGAGGTTAAAAATAAGAAGTGAATCGCAATACTCTTTCCTCATTCACCAGTCATTTTGAAAGCCACTTTAAGAAAATACAGTGCTACTCTACCCTTTTGATGCATGTTCAAAGTAAACTTATTATCAAAGTATGTATATGTTACCACATAATACCTTGAGATTCAATTTTTGCAAGTATTTACAAGAAAATACAATAGAATTTTACCAAAAAAAAACTACATAAACAGATGAAGACTGACAAACAGCCAATGTGCAAAAGAATATAAACTGCAAATAAAAATAATACTGAGAAGATGAGTTGTCAAGTCAAAAATGTCTGTACTTGGTGGTATCAGCTCATAGCAGTGAGTGAAGTTATCTATTCCAATTGAGAAGCCTAATGGTTGTAAGGTTAAACACTATTCCTGAATCTGGTGATATTGTCCCTATGGCTTCTGTACCTTCTACCCAATGGTAGAGAGAAGAGGGCATTACCTGTGTGGTGGGGGGTTTTGGGTGCTGCTTTCTTGTGGCAGTGATCCATGTAAATGTGCTCAGTGGTGGAGTAGGATTTGTTTGGGGTGGGTTGTGTAGTATCCACCACTTTCTGTTCCCATAAATTTTACTCTAGTATCTTTGTCTAAAAGCTCCCCTCTTAGTCTCTTGCTATTGTTTCTCTTTCAGGTTTCAGCTCTAAGCAATCGGAGGTTGTGGTAGCTACACTGCTGAGAGTCATGAATTCTAATATGGAAATTACATACAAAGACATGGCGACAAAAAATCAACAAGTAAGCCAGCAGCAAAAGTAAAAATAAATTACCCCAGCTGTTGGAAATTGTGCAAAAATACAGGAAATACTTGATCAGCCTGCATCATTTGAATCAATCAATCAATATATGTAGTTGTGTACCTAGTGTTTTTCCAATGATACTCAGCAGGTAAAGCAGCATCTCCAGTATTTTCTAATGAGCCTTTGTATCAATCACATCATTCTTTGTAACTTCCATTGTGTTCAATGGGATCTTACCATCAAGCACATCTTTCCCTCCTCGACCACTTTCTTCTTGCTCCAGGTATCGCTCTCTATGTGACTCTCTTGTCCACTTGTCCCTCCCCACTGATCTCCCTCCTGGTACTTATCCCTGCAATTGGGACAAGGGCTACACCTACCCCTACACCTCCTCCCTACTCATCATTCAGGGCCCAGTTAGTCCTTCCATGTGAGACGACATTCGAGAGTCTTTCAGGGTGATTACTATATCTGGTGCGCCCAATGTGGCCTCTTCTACATCAGTAAGCCCCAATGTAGAGTGGGGGAGTGCTTCATCCAGCATTTCCTCTCTGTCTTCATAGTTCAAGTTAATTGTTATTCAACCATACATGAATACAGCCAGATGAAACAGCTTTATTCCAGGGCCAATTGTCATGCACAGCACAAGGCACATATACTGCATATAAGATAGTAAGCACACATGAGATATCAGTAAAATATAGTCACAAAAAAAAAGTCCCCAAGACACGTGAGTCCATGAATGTTGCAGCAAGCTGCAGTCAAGTACAACATGGCTTTTCTTCTGCTGAGCGAACATGGGGGATGGGGTGGGGGTTTGTACCAACTCCAGCTTGGATGCTGTGCCACACTGCCCCCAGTACTCCGGTGGAATTATTGACTCCCAACGCCTCTCTCCTGGGCAGCCATAAACAGGCAACACCGAGGCTGCTGTCTGCCAATAAATTAGTGAATTGCTCTTGCAGTATTCCACATTAACAATATCCAGCAGGGTCTAGCGTTCACAAGAAAAGCAAGTTAAGACAATCGCTTGCTGTTAGGCTGCGCACTATTTGAGCACTGACTCGACTTCTGACAGCAGTACTGAGTACAGCTCCTTCTGTTTCTCCACCAATCAGGAAATCATTGATGGGGTAACCCTGCAGTACTTTAAGTTCTTAATGTCCACCAGGGTCTTGCAATCATAAAAACCTTTGGTTGACCCTGCAGAAGCTGCTGTGGCTGAGCATGCCGCTGTCTTACTGGAACTAATCCCTTCTGTATATACAAAGGTTGAATATAGCGGTGGACACCCATTTCATTTGCAGTTCCTGTTCCAACGTGTCTGTCCATGGTCTCTTTTAATGTCACCATGAGGCTACTCGCGGCTTATAGAAGCAACACCTCACATTCTGTCTGGATATACGTCAATCTGATGGCATGAACATCAATTTCTCTAACTTCTGGTAACTTCTTGCCCCTCTCTCTTCTTTCTCCATTCCTCTTTCTGGCTCCAATCATACACCTCTTTTCCACACCTGTGTATCACCTCCCTCCGGTGCCTCTCCTCATTCATTTTCTCCTGTAGTTCACTTTGTCTCCTATCAGGTTTCCTTTACCTTACCTCTTCCACCTATCACCACCAGCTTCTTACTTCATACCCACTCCCCAATCCACCCACCCTACCTCACCTGTTTTCACCTATCACTTGCCAGTTTGTACTCCTTCCCTTCCTCCCCCTACTTTCCCATTCTGACTTCTGCCCCCTTCCTTCAGCTCTAAAGAATCAGAGGTCCTGATGAAAGATCATAGCCAGAAATGTCAACTGTTTATTCTTCTTTATTTTTATTTTGTTTATTTATTAAATTGTTTATTCTGTTGCCTCACCTGCTGAGTTCCTCCAGCATTTTGTGTTGCTCCAGTATTTTCTGTTTTGTTTCTGCCCAGTAATATGGTGAACTGTATAAAACACATCCTTAGTTGAGAATATAATTTAACAATTATATTTAATTGAGCTTATAATTCTGCTTATGATTCTGACAAGTCAGCTTAAAGAGCCTCAAACTACACAGCTTTCAAGTGGTGAAAATAAACTGCAATGCTGCTGCTGTTAAAACAATGTAAAAAGTATTCCATTCGTTTTTAATGGTTTTCCGGTATGTTGGCTCTTATTCTGCTTTTGCTAAGTTTTGGTCCTATTATCTTTCCCGTAAAATATGTGAGCCTCCAAACAAGTTTTTTCCAATTTACTTTGAATCATTTTTTTTAAAAGAAATTAAATAATTTCTTTTATTTAAATGTTTCTGCTGCAGCAGTATAACACTTTTGTTATAAATGGTACTAAACTCAACAGGCTCTTTTGGAAATTCTGGGGGAAGCGGCAGTGGCTTCTGGCCCTGTAGCTCAGAGGGGTAGGGAAGGGAAGAGGAAGGCAGTAGTGATAGGGGACACTATAGTTATGGGGTCAGACAGGCGATTCTGAGGAGGCAGGAAAGAGACTCGGATGGTAGTTTGCCTCCCAGGTGCCAGGGTCTGGGATGTTTTGGATCACGTCCAAGATATCCTGCGGTGGGAGAGAGAAGAGCCAGAGGTCGTGGTACATATTGATACCAAAAGGTATTGGTACCAAAAGGTAGGAAAAGGGAAGTGGTCCTGAAAGAAGACTACAGGGAGTTATGAAGGAAGTTGAAAAGCAGGACCACAAAAGTAGTAATCTCGGGATTACTGCCTGTGCCACGCGACAGTGAGAATAAGAATAGGATGAGGTGGAGGATAAATGCGTGGCTGAGGGATTGGTCCAGGGGGCAGGGATTCAGATTTCTGGATCAGTGGGACCTCCTTTGGGGCAGATGTGACCTGTACAAAAAAGACAGGTCGCACTTGAATCCCAGGGGGACCAATATCTTGGCAAGGAGGTTTGCTAAGGCTACTAGGGAGAGTTTAAACTAGAATTGTTGGGGGGTGGGAACCAAACTGAAGAGACTGGGGAAGAGGAGGTTGGCTCACAAATAGAGAAAGCTTGTAGACAGTGTGACAGGGAGGATAGGCAGGTGATAGAGAAGGGACGCATTTAGACTGAAGGTTAACATGTGTATTTTAACACAAGGAGTGTTGTGAACAAAGCGGATGAGCTTAGAGCATGGATCAGTACTTGGAGATATGATGTGGTAGTCATGACAGAGACTTGGATGGCTCAGGGACAGGAATAGTTACTTCAGGTGCTGGGTTTTAGATGTTTCAGAAAGGACAGGGAGGGAAGCAAAAGAGGTGGGAGCGTGGCACTGTTGATCAGAGATAGTGTCATGGCTGCACAAAAGGTGGATGCCATAGAGTGATTGTCTACAGAGTCTCTGTGGGTGGAGATTAGGAACAGGAAGGGGTCAATAACTTTACTGGGTGTTTTTTATAAGCCGCCCAATAGTAGCAGGGATATCGAGGAGAAACAGGAAAACTGTTCCTGGAAAGGTGTAATAATAACAGAGTTGTCATGATGGGAGATTTTAATTTTCCAACTATTGATTGGCATCTCCCTAGAGCACGTGGTTTAGATGGGGTGGAGTTTGTTAGGTGCGTTCAGGAAGGTTTCTTGACACAAATTGTAGATAAACCTATAAGAGGAAAGGCTGTACTTGATCTGGTATTGGGAAATGAACCTGGTCAGGAGTCAGATATCTCAGTGGGAGAGCTATCTCCTTTACAATAGCATTGGAAAGGGATAGGAACAGACAAGTTAGAAAAGCGTTTAATTGGAGTAAGGGGAATTATGAAGCTATCAGGCAGGAAATTGGAGGCTTAAATTGGAAACAGATGTTCTCAGGGAAAAGTACAGAAGAAATGTGGCAAATGTTCAAGGGATATTTATGTGGAGTTCTGTGTAGGTACGTTCCAATGAGAGAGGGAAGTTATGGTAGGGTACAGGAACTGTGGTGTACAAAGGCTGTAATAAACCTTGTCAAGAAGAAAAGAAAAGCTTACAAAAGGTTCAGAGAGCTAGATGTTAGAGATCTAGAAGATTATAAGGCTAATAGGAAGGAGCTTAAGAAGGAAATTAGGAGAGCCAGAAGGGGCCGTGAGAAGGCCTTGGTGGCAGGATTAAGGAAAACCCCCAAGGCATTCTACAAGTATGTGAAGAGCAAGAGAATAAGACGTGAAAGAATAGGCCATATCAAGTGTGACAGTGGGAAAGTGTGTATGGAACCGGAGGAAATAGCAGAGGTACTTAATGAATACTTTACTTCAGTATTCACTATGGAAAAAGATTTGGTGATTGTAGTGATGATTTTCAGCAGACTGAAAAGCTTGAGCATGTAGATATTAAGAAAGAGGATGTGCTGGAGCTTTTGGAAAGCATCAAGTTGGATAAGTCACTGGGACTGGATGAGATGTACCCCAGGCTACTGTGGGAAGAGATTGCTGAGCCTCTGGTGATGATCTTTGCATCATCAATGGGGATGGGAGTGGTTCCGGAGGATTGGAGGGTTGCGAATGTTGTTCCTTTTTTCAGGAAAGGGAGTAGAAATAGCCCAGGAAATTATAGTTCAGTGAGTCGTACCTCAGTGGTTGATAAGTTGATGGAGAAGATCCTGAGAGGTGGGATTTATGAAGATTTGGAGAGGTATAATATGATTAGGAGTAGTAAGCATGGCTTTGTCAAGGGCAGGTCGTGCCTTACGAGCCTGATTGAATTTTTTGAGGATGTGACTAAACACATTGATGAAGGAAGAGCAGTAGATGTAGTGTATATGGATTTCATCAAGGTATTTGATAAGGTACCCCATGCAAGGCTTATTGAGAAAGTAAAGAGGCATGGGATCCAAGGGACACTGCTTTGTGGATCCAGAACTGGCTTGCCCACAGAAGGCAAAGAGTGGCTGTAGACAGGTCATATTCTGCATGGAGGTTGGTCACCAGTGTGGTGCCTCAGGGATCTGTTCTGGGACCCTTACTCTTCGTGAATTTTATAAATGACCTGGATGAGGAATTGGAGGGATGGGTTAGTAAGTTTGCTGATGACACAAAGGTTGGAGGTGTTGTAGATAGTGTGGAGGGCTGTCAGAGGTTACAGCGGGACGTTGACAGGATGCAAAACTGGGCTAAGAAGTGGCAGCTGTTCAACCCAGATAACTGTGAAGTGGTTCATTTTGATAGGTCAAATATGATGGCAGAATATAGTATTAGTGACTCTTGGCAGTGTGGAAGATCAGAGGGATCTTGGGGTCCGAGTCCATAGGATGCTCAAAGTAGCTGTGCAGATTGACTCTGTGGTTAAGAAGGCATACTGTCCCTTCAAAAGGTATGGGGACTTTATCTTGAATATTTTCATAATTCTCAATTAGATTAAGGGTGCATGCGCCCCTTTTTTCTTTTGAATTTAAATCCCTTACTTCCAGCTCCTTATGGTTAAGATTTACATTTTTTTTTAATGTGTAAGCAATATACCTTTTTATAAATACAGCTCTGTGGTGATAAAAGTTCTGATTAACTTTTTTATATATCGTAAGGTTGGCTTGGAGATTGGTAGTGGGAGGGTGGGTGGTAACTAACTTTATACGATTCTACTATGGGTGCTTTTTCTTAATTGTTATGAACTGTACATTTGATATGTTTATTTTGCACTGTATAAACCTTTTTGTTTTTTTATCTTGTCACATTGTAGAAACTCATAAAAAATTAATACAAAAAAAAGGTGTATGGTGTATTGGCCTTCATCAATCGTGGAATTGAATTTAGGAGCTGAGAAGTAATGTTGCAGCTATATAGGACCCCGGTCAGAACCCACTTGGAGTACTGTGCTCAGTTCTGGTCGCCTCACTGCAAGAAGGATGTGGAAGCCATAGAAAGGGTGCAGAGGAGATTTGCAAGGATGTTGCCTGGATTGGGGAGCATGCCTTATGAGAATAGGTTGAGTGAACTTGGCCTTTTCTCCTTGGAGAGACAGATGATGAGAGGTGACCTGATAGAGGTGTATAAGATGATGAGAGGCATTGATCATGTGGATAGTCAGAGGCTTTTTCCCAGGACTGAAATGGTTGTCACAAGAGGACAGAGGTTTAAGGTGCTGGGGAGTAGGTACAGAGGAGATGTCAGGGGTAAGTTTATTACTCAGAGTGATGAGTGTGTAGAATGGGCTGCTGGCAACAGTGGTGGAGGTGGATATGAATGGGTCTTTTAAGAGACTTTTAGATAGGAGCTTAGTAAAATAGAGGACTGTAGGTAAGCCTAGTAATTTCTAGGGTAGGGATATGTTCGACACAACTTTGTGGGCCGAAGGGCCTGTATTGTGCTGTACATTTTCTGTGTTTCTAAATTAGCTTGATGTGAAGAGCTTTTAATGTTTAAATTTATTTTAACCTGATCAGTAAAGCTTGTGTAATATGGTCGAGGTTTTGAGCATAATACCACTGTAGAAACAAATCTAACCTCCCCCCGCCACCCCACATGGGTATTTAAAATTATTGTTGAATGTTGAGAACATGAATCCTTTAGTTTGTTTCTCATTTTCACAGGCATTAATGGACATGTTAATAAAGTAGAACCATGGTGCGGAAGGAGACTTTTCAACTTATTTGTTTATGCAGGTGTTCACTCTCAATCACAAGCTGTCTAGCATAACCTCAATGCATCCTTGTTTTATTTTTTTCAAATGTTTAAACCATTTTTTAAGCACTATTCACCTCTAATTCCCTTGATCTTTGCCACAGTCTTATTTAGGCCCATTTGCTAGTTTGCCAACCAGTGTTAACTATCCATTTCTATTTATCCTGAAACTTTAGTAATTGTGGGAGTTTTTAATGGATTTCTGAGGAAAGACAACTGTGAGCAATACTCAAAAGAATAATGTCACATAATTTAAAGACTAGTAATACTTTTTACGTGGTCTTGTGCTTGGCCTCAAAATATTGTCATTATTGTTAATTTTCTCCAATTCAGTCTTTTGTTTTGACTCCCATCATTCCTGGGCTTTATGACACTCTTATTTGAAAGCCTTTTAGGCATCTGTATACAAAAATAAAATGCTGCAGGTTGTGCAAATCTGAAGTCAAGCTCATCAAAATGCTGGAAGAGGTTAGCAGATCAAGCAGTACCTTCAAGTAAGAAACAGGTTGCAGTGTTTGCATATTGCATATAATTCTGGTTTCCCCATTGTGGGAAGGATGCAAGGCTGTTTGATGTTATTTCATGTACACAAGTGTAACAGAGAATTAAATGTTACTCCACATCTGATGCAGCCCAAAAAAATTAAGAACACTGTAAATCTAAATGAGTGGCTTGTATGCATTGATTTTATGTCCATAAACTGACACGAGTCTGTGCATAAGGTGACAGACAGGAAGCGACCAACTAGTGGTGGATTTAGTGGGTGGAGGTGTTGATCAGCCTTATTGTTTGGGGAAAGTAACTGTTGTTGAGTCTGGTGGTCCTGGCGTGGATGCCATTGTGACCTTTTCCCTAATGGGAGTGGGAGTAGGGTACGTGGGATCCTTCATGATGTTACTGGCCTTTTTCTGGAACCTTTCCATTTATATGTCCTTGGTGGGTAGGCTAGTGCTGGTGATGTGTTGGGCAGTTTTGACTACCCGTTGTAGAGCCTTCCTGTCTGCCACGATGTACTTTCCATACCAAGCAGTGATGCAGTTATAATGAGAGGTTGGACAAACTTGGATTACTTTCTCTTAAGCAGCGGAGGCTGAGGGAAGATCTATTAGAGGTTTATAAGATTGAGAGGCATAAATAGAGTAGACAGTATCTTATCCCCAGGGTTGAAATGTCTAATACCAGAGGGCATGCATTTAAGGTGAAGAAGGTAATTTCAAAGAGCCGTGAGGAGCAAGTTTTTTTAAAACAGAGTGGTCAGTGCCTGGAATGGGCTGCCTGGGTTAGTGGTAGAGACAGATACATTAAAGACTTTTAAGAGATGTTTAGATAGGCACATGAATGTGAGGAAAATGGAAGGATATGGATAAGTTCAGTTGCCTATTTGATTACTAATTTAATTGGGTTGGCGCAACATTGTGGAGTAAAGGGCTTATTCCTGTGCACGGTTCTATTTTCTTAGACACTTTCTTATCATTTGCAGATGTTAACTTGGTAGTACAGGTAGCCCCTGTTTTTTGAACGTTTGCTTTATGACAGCTCGCTGTTACGAAAGATCTACATTAGTACCAGTTTTTGCTAACTGGTAAAGCGAAAATCCTCTTTGATGAAAAAAGACGTAACTCCCGCTTTATGCGTGAGTTACCCCGAGAAAGACTACCATGACCATGAAGCCTTGTGTAGGCAGTTGTGCATGCTTACGTGTACATGCGTAGGTGTGTTTGAGAGATGCGTAGGAGAGATTGTTTTTCTCTCCACATCGATTTTGGCATACAATATTTCTACTTTATATAGGCTACATATTTATCATATCATTCCTGCTTTTACTATATGTTCGTGTTATTTTAGGTTTTGTGTTATTTGGTTTGATTTGGTAGGTTATTTATTTGGTCTGGGAACTCTCAAAAGCTTTTCCCCATATGAATTAATGGTAATTGCTTCTTCGCTTTACGACATTTCAGGTTACAAACGGTTTCATAAGAACGCTCTACCTTTGGATATTGAGGGAAACCTATATTTCCCAAACTTTCAAACGCAGGAGATTCTACAGATGCTGGAAATGTTGACGAACACACACAGTGCTGGAGTAGTTCAGAAGGTTGGGCAGCATCTATGAAGAGGAATAAACAATCAATGTTTCTGGCTAATACACTCCATCAGAACCTGAAGGCTCTGAAATGTCAACTGTTTATTCTTCTCCATAGATGCTGCCTGACATGCTGAGTTCCTCCAGCATTGTTGTGTGCGTTGCACAATCTTAAAACCTCTGCATCAGAAAAGGATGAGGGTGGTAGGCACATTGGAGTGCACCATTTGCACATTTCCAATCCCAGTCACACATGATCCACATTTTTCATCACTGCTGTATCTCAATTCTGGAACTCCATGTTCGACAATGCATAGGAGTACTTTCACCGGAAGAACTGCAGTAATTCCAGAAGTTGCATTGACACAAGTGTTTGCTGGGTGAAGTCTGTCAACTTACAAACCATGTCATTATGAACAGTGAACTTTGAAATTAACACTAATTAGCCATAATCCCTTCACCCCCAAGTATTTTCTCATTGCTGTATCTTCTTTATTGCACTTGCTGTTTGTCAAGTCAAGTCACTTTTTATTATCATTTCGACCATAACTGCTGGTACAGTACACAGAAAAAACGAGACGTTTTTCAGGACCATGGTGCTACCTGAAACAATACAAAACTACAATACTACACTGAACTACGCAAAACAACACAACAAACTACACTAGTCTACAGACCTACCCAGGACTGCATCAAGTGCACAAAACAGTGCAGGCATTACAATAAACAAGACAATAGGCACAATAGAGGGCAGTAAGTTGGTGTCAGTCCAGACTCTGGGTATTGAGGAGTTTGATGGCTTGGAGGAAGAAACTGTTACAAAGCCTGGTCGTGAAAGCCCGAATGCTTCGGTGCCTTTTCCCAGATGGCAGGAGGGAGAAGAGTTTGTATGAGGGGTGTGTGGAGTTCTGTTTGCGGATGCAGTGTGTAGTGTAGATGTCTGTAATGGTGGGAAGAGAGACCCTGATGATCTTCTCAGCTGACCTCACTATCCGCTGCAGGGTCTTGCAATCCGAGATGGTGCAGTTTCTGAACCAGGCAGTGATGCAGCTGCTCAGGATGCTCTCAATACAACCTCTGTAGAATGTAATGAGGATAGGTGGTGGGAGATGGACCTTCCTCAGCCTTCGCAGAAAGTAGAGACGCTGCTGAGCTTTCTTTGCTATGGAGCTGGTGTTGAGGGACCAGGTGAGATTCTTCGCCAGGTG
Organism: Hemitrygon akajei; assembly: GCF_048418815.1. Taxonomy (NCBI): domain Eukaryota; kingdom Metazoa; phylum Chordata; class Chondrichthyes; order Myliobatiformes; family Dasyatidae; genus Hemitrygon; species Hemitrygon akajei. The sequence continues at coordinate 17,042,495 of NC_133143.1, read as the reverse complement.
AACACCAAGAAATTTGGTGCTCTTAACCATCTCTACCAAGGAGCCGTCGATGAGCCTCTCCGTGCCCTCCTCTTTTGTTTTGTTCACATTCAGAGACAGGTTATTGGCTCTGCACCAGTCCACTAGCCGCTGCACCTCCGCTCTGTGTGCTGACTGGTCGTTCTTGCTGATGAGACCCACCATGGTTGTATCATTGGCGAACTTGACGACGTGGTTCGAGCTGTGTGTTGCAGCACAGTCGTGGGTCAGCAGAGTGAACAGCAGAAGTCACTGAAGTTATGGAGCAGCTTCTCAGAAGTTACACAGAAGGTAGACAGAATGAAGTATGCGCACTTTCTTCCTCCCTCTACCCTGCACTGCTAGTTCTCTGGTATTCAGGTTGTTCTCTTTAAGCTCTTGGCACAATTATAGGCTCAAAATTGGGAGCAACGATGAGATCTGGCAGTTCTCACTGGTATTCTGTATATTTGTGTTTATGGGGTTTAGGTTATAATAAACAATAACTCCAAAATCTATCTCAAAAATAAAGGCAGTCGTTTTCTCTATTAAGACCCACAACAAAGTGATTTGATGGCGAACATCTAAGCACTGAACTATATCCAAGCAATTTAGAAGAGGCAGGAAAATAAATGGCAAAATTATAATAGATACTGAATTTATTTTTTGAAATACAGTACTGGTGACTACCTGCAGCTAGCTCACTTGCATTTTTGAGTCAGCTTGAACAAAGCAGACATATTTGCATATTTTAGCTCTGGTTATTCCATACCTTTATTTAAAAGTAAAGGTTTAAGGTGCTGGGTAGTAGGTACAGAGGAGATGTCAGGAATAAGTTTTTTTTACTCAGAGTTTGGTGAGTGCATGGAATGGCTGCTGGCAACGGTGGTGGAGGAGGATACGATAGGGTCTTTTAAGAGACTTTAGGATAGGTACATGGAGCTTAGAAAAATAGAGGGCTATGGGTAGGCCTAGTAATTTCTAAGGTAGGGACATGTTCGGCACAACTTTGTGGGCCAAAGGGCCTGTATTGTTCTGTAGGTTTTCTATGTTTCTAAAAAAGTACTCAGTTTCATCAGAGTTTTGAGTAGAAATGTTATCTGGAAACTGAAGTAATTATATTGATGAGGTAGTTAGTGGCTGAAAAGTAAGTCAAAATACAAGTATGCAAATTTTGTACCACTGGTATTACTAATGTTTTCCCCTTCATTTCAGTAGTGTAAATGGAGCAGTTTAAATAAATGGTGCAAGGTATTTCTAACTAAGTTAAGGTTAATAACGCAATTTGACTGATTAACTTCAGAAAGCGGTGATTTGCAGATTTAAAACTATTTGAAGATCCAACTTTTTCTTGGCTGTTGATTATAACATCAAACAGCTTCCTTTAAATTAAGATTTTAGTTTGATATTTGCTTAATTATGTAAATCTTATGTGGACACCTGTATTTGTCTTTTGATTGAAATTATTCATTGTCTTGGATTAAATATTTCTTTGTATTTAAATACAGGAGATAATGCTTCAGCAGATTATGTCTCACATAGCAGCTGTAAAGAAAGACATGATTATATTAGAAAAGAGTGAATTTTCAGCTTTACGGGCTGCAAATGAGGTAAGGATGTGTCAAATTGAAACTAAGTTTATAAATCAGTAAAGTCTAGGTCACTGGGATCTCAGCAACTAGAAATGTGAACTGTTGCTGGAGGATTGCTGTGCTGAGATTACAATATATGAAATGGTAAGGTTATAATCTGTCCAAGCTAAACAAAGGATACTCTTGCATCAACATCATATTTATAGTACAGATCGGAAAAATAACAGGGAAAAGTAAAGTGTGTGAATAATTTTAGCGTTATCAACGCATCCTGTGATAATTGTTAAGTGGGCTTCCTTTCTACTTGTTGGAATAGTAACAGTAGGAGATTACAAATGACTATGTGTTTTGTGGAAGACAGTTGATGAACTGTCAGTTGAAGGAGTGACTTAAACGCTACATGGAGGTCAAATTTTTGCTGCTGTTTATATTTAAGCTGGTTAAGTCGATGTTTTGAAGTTTAAGAATGAAAATGGGCCATCTTTCTATGTTTAGAGTGAAAGCTGGTAGAGGTAGTTTTTAATTTTGAGTTAAAAGATACTGTACATGTAGCTGAGTGAAAATATTTTAGAAGTTGTGTAAATCTGGTCTTCACTGCAAAGTTTTAAAAACTAATCATGATTTCTTTTTCAGAAACTGAAAATTGAATTGCAACAATTAAAAAAGCAGTTAACTGTAAGTCTTTTATTGGTATTCCAGATGTACTAATTGATAAATTGAGAACTGGAAATGTTAACAGTAGAAATTTTAGGGGTAGTGGTCTTTAAGTGTATTTATAAGATGCTGCTACATCAGTGTTTGTACAGGAAATGAATACTTTGACTATTTCTTTACAATGTATGTGCTCTTGGTTCCTTTCTCACATAGTGACCACACCCTCCCCACATCTGAGCTCTGCTCTGAGTTTGGTAACAGCCACCATCAGTATCTTGATTCCATATTTTTTTCCAGAAAGAAAAGGTGAAATTAAGACTCAAGATTTGGAAAGATATTAACCCTCAAATAGCAATAAAGGGAGGAAAGTCATGCTAACCTGGTCCAGTGCCCAGAATTACCATCACCTGCACCAGAAAATGTGGTGATATGATGTGGAAGTTACTATACAAATTCAAAAATCCAACATCATCAAGACACTGTCATTGTAAATGCAGATGATACTTTGGGTTATTTGTCATTTTGTGCTATTTTTATCTCAAGGTTTCTCCTCTATTTCTGTTTTTGAGAACATAAAGCACGTATATGTTGGGAACAGAAGTAAGTTAGTGTAAAGACTACTTTTGCAAATATTTAATGAGTTTAAAATGAATAAATTTTACAGAAGTCATTGTTCTGTTACAGAGAAAGGTTGAACAAGTTAGGTCTTTATTCTTTGGAACGTAGAAGGTTGAGGGGGGACTAGATAGAGGTATTTAAAATTATGAGGGGGATTAATAGAGTTGATGTGGATAGGCTTTTTCCATTGAGAGTAGGGGAGATTCAAACAAGAGGACATGAGTTGAGAGTTAGGGGGCAAAAGTTTAGGGGTAACATGAGGGGGAATTTCTTTACTCAGAGAGTGGTAGCTGTGTGGAACGAGCTTCCAGTAGAAGTGGTAGAGGCAGGCGCGATTTTGTCATTTAAAGTAAAATTAGATAGGTATATGGACAGGAAAGGAATGGAGGGTTAGGGGCTGAGTACAGGTCAGTGGGTCTAGGTGAGATTAAGCGTTTGGCACAGACTAGAAGGGCAGAGATGGCCTGTTTCCATGCTGTAATTGTTCTATGGTTATAAATTTGAATTTTATCTTAAAAAGCTAAAGAAATTGTAGAGCCCATATCAAGACTGGAGAATTGACATCTATGCAGTATTATTCTGTGGATGATATTTAAAAAGGGTGGTTAAGCCCCCAACATTTTTCTGGACAGTTTGTGACAAAATATGATACTCTGGTTAGACTTTGTAAAAACATTTGACGAATGTGTTCACAGCTGAGAATGTGTTCAAGCTACAATAGATCTGCTCAAAAAACAAAGAACAGTACAGCACAGTGTTGTGCCGACCCTTAAACCCTGCCCCCCCCCCCCCATATAACCCTCCACCTTAAATTCTTCCATATACCTGTCTAGTAGTCTCTTAAATTTCACTAGGGTATCTGCCTCCACCACTGACTCAGGCAGTGCATTCCACGCACCAACCACTCTCTGAGTGAAAGACCTTCCTCTAATATCCCCCTTGAACTTTCCACCTTAAAGCCATGTCCTCTTGTATTGAGCAGTGGTGCCCTGGGGAAGAGGCGCTGGCTGTCCACTCTGTCTATTCCTCTTAATGTCTTGTATACCTCTACCATGTCTCCCCTCATTCTCCTTCTCTCCATAGAGTACATCCCTAACTCCCTTAATCTCTGATCATAATTCATTATCTCAAAACCAGGCAGCATCCTAGTAAAACTCCTCTGTACCCTTTCCAATGCTTCCACATCCTTCCTATATTGAGGCAACCAGAACTGGACGCAGTACTCCAAATGTGGCCTAACCGGAGTTTTATAGAGCTGCATCATTACCCCACGACTCTTAAACTCTGTCCCTCGACGTATGAAAGCTAACACTCCATAAGTTTTTTTAACTACCCTATCTACCTGTGAGACAACTTTCAGGGATCTGTGGACATGTACCCCCAGATACCTCTGCTCCTCCACACTCCCAAGTATCCTGCCATTTACTTTGTACTCTGCCTTGGAGTTTGTCCTTCCAAAGTGTACCACCTCACACTTCTCCGGGTTGAACTCCATCTGCCACTTCTCAGCCCACTTCTGCATCCTATCAGTGTCTCTCTGCAATCTTCAACAATCCTCAACACTATCCACAACACCACCAACCTTTGTGTCATCTGCAAACTTGCCAACCCACCCTTCTACCCCCACATCCAGGTTGTTAATAAAAAGCACGAAAAGTAGAGGTCCCAGAACCGATCCTTGTGGGACACGACTAGTCACAACCCTCCAATCCGAATGTACTCCCTCCACCACAACCCTCTGATTTCTGCAGGCAAGCCAATTCTGAATCCACCTGGCCCAAACTTCCCTGAATCCCATGCCTTCTGATTTTCTGAATAAGCCTACCGTGTGGAACCTTGTCAAATGCCTTACTAAAATCCATGTAGATCACATCCACTGCACTACCCTCATCTATATGCCTGGTCACCTCCTCAAAGAACTCTATCAGGCTTGTTAGGCACAATCTGCCCTTCACAAAGCCATGCTGACTGTCCCTGATCAGACCATGATTCTCTAAATGCCCATAGATGCTATCTCTAAGAATCTTTTCCAACAGCTTTCCCACCACAGACGTATGGCTCTCTGGTCTATAATTACCTGGACTGTCCCTACTACCTTTTTTGAACAGGGGACAACATTCACCTCCTTCCAATCCTCCGGTACCATTCCTGTGGACAACGAGGACATAAAGATCCTAGCCAGAGGCTCAGCAATCTCTTCCCTCGCCTCGTGGAGCAGCCTGGGGAATATTCCGTCAGGCCCCGGGGGCTTATTCATGCTAATGTTTTTTAACAATTCCAACACCTCTTCTCCCTTAATATCAACGTGCTCCAGAACATCAACCTCACTCATATTGTCCTCACCGTCATCAAGTTCCCTCTCATTGGTGAATACCGAAGAGAAGTATTCATTGAGGACCTCGCTCATTTCCACAGCCTCCAGGCACATCTTCCCACTTTTATCTCTAATCGGTCCTATCTTCACTCCTGTCATCCTTTTGTTCTTCACATAATTGAAGAATAGCTTGGGGTTTTCCTTTACCCTACTCGCCAAGGCCTTCTCATGCCCCCTTCTTGCTCTCCTCAGCCCCTTCTTAAGCTTCTTTCTTGCTACCCTATATTCCTCAATAGACTCATCTGATCCTTGCTTCCTAAACCTTACGCATGCTGCCTTCTTCCATCTGACTAGATTCTCTACCTCACTTGTCACCCATGGTTCTTTCACCCTACCATTCTTTATCTTCCTCACTGGGACAAATTTATCCCTAACATCCTGCAAGAAATCCCTAAATATCGACCACATGTCCATAGTACATTTCCCTGCAAAAACATCATCCCAATTCACACCGGCAAGTTGTAGCCTTATAGCCTCATAATTTGCCCTTCCCCAATTAAATATTTTCCTGTCCTCTCTGATTCTATCCTTTTCCATGATAATGTTAAAGGCCAGGGAGCGGTGGTCACTGTCCCCCAGATGCTCACCCTCTGAGAGATCTGTGACCTGACCCGGTTCGTTACCTAATACTAGATCTAGTACGGCATTCCCCCTAGTTGGCCGGTCAACATACTGTGACCAGAATCCGTTGTGGATGCACTTGACAAACTCTGCCCTGTCTGAACCATTGGAACTAATCAGGTGCCAATCAATATTAGGGAAGTTAAAGTCACCCATGATAACAACCCTGTTATTTTTGCATCTTTCCAAAATCTGCCTTCCAATCTGCTCCTCGGTATCTCTACTGCTACCGGGGGGCCTATAGAATATTCCCAATAAAGTAACTGCTCCCTTACTGTTCCTGACTTCTACCCATACTGACTCAAAAGAGGATCCTGCTACATTACCCACCCTTTCTGTAGCTGAAATAGTATCCCTGACCAGTAATACCACCCCTCCTCCCCTTTTCCCCCCATCTCTATCCCTTTTAAAGCACTGAAATCCAGGAATATTGAGAATCCATTCCTGCCCTGGTGCCAGCCAAGTCTCTGTAATGGTCACTACATCATAATTCCAAGTATGTATCCAAGCTCTCAGTTCATCACCTTTGTCCCTGATGCTTCTTGCATTGAAGTACACGCACTTTAGCCCTTCCACTTTACTACCTTTACACCCTTTATTCTGTTTCTCTTTCCTCAAAGCCTCTTTATAGGTTAGGTCTGGCTTTACTTCATGCACTATACTTGCAGCTCTAGCATGACCTTTATCCTTCACCTCACTATCTCCTCTAACACTCTGGTTCCCCTCCCCCTGCAAATCTGGTTTAACCCCTCCAGAGCAGCACTAGCAAACCTTCCCGCAAGGATGTTAGTCAAGTAATTTGAGTCAATCAATAAGACCAAGGAACTGATTGTGGACTTCATGAGAGGGAAACCAGAGATCCATAAGCTAAGAATCATTTAAGGATCAGAGGTGGAGAGTGTCATAACTTTAAATTCCTGGGTGTCACTACCTCAGAGGCCTGTCCTGGACCCATCACATAAATATAATTGCAAAGAAAGCACGGCAGCAGCTCTACTTCCTCAGGAGCCTGTGGAGATTCAGCATGTCATCAAAAACCTTGGCAAACTTCAATACATGTGTGGTAGAAGGTGTGCTGACTGGTGGCATTACAGCCTAGTATGGGAACACCAATGCCTTTGAGCAGAGAATCCTACAAAAAATGATGGATTTGGCCCAGTACCTCACAAGTAAAACCCTTCCAACCATTGAGCACATCTACATGAAATGTTGCTGTAGGAAAGCAGCATCCATTATTAAGGATTCTCATCACCAGGCCATCCTCTTTTCTCGGTGCTGCCTTCAGGTAGAAGGTCCAAGTGCCTCATGACTTAACACCACCAGGTTCAAGAACAGTTACTGCCCCTCAACCATCAGATTCTTGAACAAAAGTTCTTAAACACTCATTTAAGGACTCCTTTATCCTGATACTTCATGCTCATTATTGCTATTTATTCATAGCTGCATTTGCACAGTTTGTTGTCCATTAATCCTGGGTTTGGGTCAGTTGTGGAATGGACAAATTAATGTTTTACAGTGAAAAATAATTGCTTCATTAATTATGAAATGCGATTAATACAAGGAGAGGAACCATTTGATGCCAAGTTCATAGGTGGTCATGCGGTATCATTTAAAAAAAAGTTAGAGGCAGTTTGAACAATGAAGTAAAGATAGCTTGGGATCGTGAATGCTTTCCATTGTATTTATTAAAACCTATGTGGATGAGTGTGTGCTTACGAAAGTTTGTTGTACATTCCCAAACGAAAAGCTGTGGATGAATCAGGAGTTTCGTCAGCTGCTGAGGGCTAGATCTGTGGCATTTAAATCTGACAACCCTGGTCTGTGCAAGAAAACCAGGTATGACTTGTGGAGGTCTATTTCAAAAGTAAAGAAACTATTCCGAGCAAGGTTAGAGGCAACATTGGATGCACTTCAACTCTGGCAGGGTTTGCAGGACGTTACTTAGTACAAAGCGAAACACAACACCATGAACAGCAGCAATGCTTCACTGCCAGACCATCTCAACGTCTTTTTTGCCCTCTTTGAAAGGGAGAATATAACAGCTATGAGCATTCCTGCTGCACCCGGTGACCCTGTGGTCTCTGTCTCGAAGGATGGCTGACATCGGGCTGTCTTTCAGGAGGGTGTATCCTTCCAAAGCAGCAGTCCCCGATGGAGTACCTGGTAAGGCTCTGAAAACGTGCCATCCAACTGGTGGGTGCAATCAAAGACATTTTCAATCGCTCACTGCTATGGTCAGAAGTTCCCACCTGCTTCAAAAGGGCAACAATTATACCAGTGCCCAAGAAGAGTCATGTGAGCTGCCTTAATGACTATCATCCAGTAGCACTCATATCTACAGTGATGACTGTGAGAGGTTGGTCATGGCTGATCAATTCTTGCTTCAGAAAGGACCTAGACCCACAGCAGTTTGTCTATTGCCACAATAGGTCTAGAGCAGATGTAATTCCAATGGCTCTTCAGGCGGCCTTAGAGCACATGGACAATACAAACACCTATGTCAGGGTGCTGTTCATTGACTATACCTCAGTGTTCAACACCATCATTCCTACAGTCCTGATTAAAAAAAGCTACAAAAACTCTGTACCTCCCTCTGCAATTGGATCCTCGACTTCCTAACTGGAAGGTCATAATCTATGTGGCTTGATAATAACATCTCCTCGCTGATTATCAATACTGGCAATCTTCTCCAGCCCTCTACTCTCTATACCCATGACTGTGTGGCTAGGCATAGCTCAAATGCCATCTATAAATTTGCTAATGATACAGCTATTATTGGCAGAATCTCAGATGGAGACGAGAGGGCGTACAGAAGTGAGATGTACCATCTAGTTGAGTGGTGTCGCAGCAACAACCTTGCACTCAATGTCAGTAAGACCAAAGAGCTGATTGTGGACTTCAGGAAAGGTTAGACAAGGCAAGCCAATACTCAGAGGGACCAGAAGTGGAGAGAGTGAGCAATTTCAGGTTTCTGAGTGCCAAGATCTCTGAGCATCTAACCTGGTTCCAACATATTGATGCAGCTGTGAAGAAGGCAAGGCAGTGGCTCTATTTCTTCAGGAGTTTGAGGAGATTTGGTTTGTTACCTAAAGCACTCAAACTTCTATAGATGTACAGCGAAGAGCACTCTGACAGGCTGCATTGCTGGGGGGGTGGGGGGGTGCGGGGTTGCTACTGCACGGGATCGTAAGTAAGTTGTAAAACTAGTTCCATTTTGGGTACTAGCCTCCGTAGCATCCAAGATGTCTTCAAGGGCTGGTGCCTCAGAAAGGCAATGGCCATTATTATGGACTCTCATCACCCAGGACATGCCCTCTTATTGTCATGTGTCAGGAAGGGCATACAGAAGCTTGAAGGCACACACTTGGTTTCAGGAACAGCTTCTTCCTCACTGCCATTTGATTTCTGAATGGACATCGAATCCATGAACACTACCTCATATTTTTAAATTTTTTTGCATTATTTTTATTAACTTAAAATACAAATGCTTACTGTAATTGGATTTTTTCTGCATTTATCATAGATTGCAGTTTACTGCTACGGCTAAGTTAAATTTCATGAGATTTGCTGGTGATATTAAGTCTGATTCTGATTCACTCAATCAGTCATAGGTTTTGTTCTCATTACCAATGTAATAGTATTTTAGAAATCATAGAAATTATTAACTTATGGCCTGGAAAGTTTTGAAATTTTAGTCTGGATAAAATGGCATCTTTAATAATTCATTTGCATAATCTAATTCTACAACTTTCTCAAAAATAAGAATGGCAAGAAAACTCAGAAATTGATTTTGAAATATGCATTTTTAAGAGGAAGAATATCTTTATACAATGTTTATTTTAAGCCTGACAGTATTAGGAGTGTGAGTGCAGTGGTTCAAAATGCATTTGAATTGTTGGCTAGAGCAGTCTGTAATGTATTTCTTGTACAAACCTCGATGGGATACAAGAATATTTCAAATTGCAGCATGTATACTGCAGCATAGGGTTCTTTCAAATCATAAAATATCTTGTACAGATTAACCACAGTTTTGAATTTTGTGAACTTTTTTAATTGAGAATTTTCCACTGTCAATCTTTTTTAACTATTGGTTTGATTTGAATGTCAGGAAACTTTATTGTGTAATCTATAAGCATACTCAGCTCACAAGTTGCAGTGGTGCTGACTTGAAAACCAATTAACTGTTACATTTGCAGTTACTTTTATGTGCATGATTCTATAGAGCCCTGGAAATTTCATGAAGGTTCATACACTATTGAATATATCCTGTACAGAATTTGTGTACTAAAAGTAACTTCTCAAATGTGACAGATCTATGCCATATAGCTCAGAGGAAAGCAAAAAGCAAAAGCTTGTAATGATCATTAGTGTGCAGCATTCAATAGGTTACAACAGTTATTAGGAAATTGAGATTTTTGCCTACTCAATTAAAATGACCCTTTATCTTTGGGTGCAGAGACATGAGTATTCCCCACAGCTGTAAACTGCTGTCTGAGAAAGGCTCAGAAATACTGATACTTGGCCAGTTTATGAGGGAAGCTAGTTAAAAGCATTGTTACTATATTCCTAACATTGCCCATTTCAATTAATCAACCTCATCTTAAGATCATTGGTAAAATCTGCTTTGTAGCTATTAGGCTCGGTGTATTTAAGGCACGATAAAACCAGTGGAGCTATGAGCATTTATCACATGCTTCCCAGGTCCTCAATGACAAAAACATTTCTATTTTTCTTGTAAACTTGAAATTTAACTGTTCTATAGTTCAATGGAACAATGTCATCAAAGGTATTGAAATTATAGAATAGATTTATTTAAACAGTTGTTAAATTTCTCTTTTATTTCAAGTGAATTTTAATGTTTTGTGCAGTGCTATCTCCTAGAGCATAGGGAAAGAAGTTGGACATTCACACTTTTATATAAAAAAAATCTCCACAATTCAGTCAGATCATGATTGATCTGCGTCCTGGGCCCATCAGTCCAGTTTGGTTCTATTTTCGACTTTGGCCTTTCGATCCTGTGTACCCTCGTGCACATGTGACAAATCCACTGATTTTTCTCAAAGCAGTGTAGGAATTTTTAACATAACATTTAAAAACATGGGTATTGTTTGGCTAATTTAATGAATGTTTAATAAATACCATGAATACTTGTCAAAATACGATGAATTAATGTCCTTTGGACTTTAATGATTTCAACTAGTTTCCACATTTAGAATAATAATTTGAAATTCTGCTTTAGGATGAAGTTGTCAAAGTTTCATCGAACAATAAACTGGACCTGAATTTGGAAAAAGGTCGAGTCCAAGAAATGGTGAGAAACTTTTATACAGTACAGTAATTCGAGGTACGATTGTGCAAGTGCGTGGAAGTCAGCCAGTTAGAACAGTGAAAAGAGTTTAAAAGGAGACAGCTTTATAGAGCGGGCTCAGGAGTAGAGGGAGACAGAGTAGGAGGGCTTTGGCTCAACAGGCTTCTGCAATAACGCATTGAGGTGAGGTAGGTTGCCTGTGTAGAATACAGACAGGAAGTGTTCTGTTTGGTGTCAGATGTGGGAAGTCCTGGAGACACCCTGCCTCCCAGTCAGCCACATCTGTGTCAGGTGGGTCGAGCTGCAGCTCCTTAGGGACCATGTCAGGGAACTGGAGATGCAGCTTGATGACCTTCGTCTGGTCAGGGAGAGTGAGGAGGTGATAGAGAGGAGTTGTAGGCATGTAGTCACACTGGGGCCTCGGGAGACAGATAAGTGGGTTACAGTCAGGAGAGGGAAGGGCAAGAGTCGGATGCTAGAGAATACCCCAGTGGCTGTCCCCCTTAACAATAAATACTCCTGTTTGAGTACTGTTGGAGGGGGTGGATGACTTACCTGGGGGAAGCAACAGTGAAGAGAATGCCAGCCGTGATAGGGGACTCTATAGTTAGGGGGTCAGACAGGTGATTCTGTGGACGCAGGAAAGAAACATGGATGGTAGCTTGCATTCCAGGTGCCAGGGTCCGGGATGTTTCTGATTGGGTCCACGATACCCTGAAATGAGAAGAACAGCCAGAGGTCATGGTACATATTGGTACCAACAACATAAGTAGGAAAAGGGAGGAGGTCCTGAAAACAGACTACAGGGAATTAGGAAGGAAGTTGAGAAGCAGGACCTCAAAGGTAGTAATCTCAGGATTGCTGCCTGTGCCACATGACAGTGAGTATAGGAATAGAATGAGGTAGAGGATAAATGCGTGGCTGAAGGATTGGAGCAGGGGGCAGGGATTCAGATTTCTGGAATATTGGGGCCTCTTTTGGGGCAAGTGTGACCTGTACAAAAAGGACGGGTTGCACTTGAATCCCAGGGGGACCAATATCCTGGTGGGGAGGTTTGCTAAGACTATTGGGGAGAGTTTAAACTAGAATTGCTGGTGGGTGGGAACCGAACTGAAGAGACGGAGCAAGAGGCGGTTGGCTCACAAATAAAGAAAGCTTGGAGACTGAGAAGGGATGCATTCAGACCGATGGTTTGAGATGTGTCTATTTTAATGCAAGGAGTATTATGAACAAAGTGGATGAGCTTAGAGCGTGGATCAGTACTTGGAGCTATGATGTTGTGGCCATTACACAGACTTGGATGGCTCAGGGGCAGGAATGGTTACTTCGAGTGCCAGGCTTTAGATGTTTCAGAAAGGACAGACAGGGAGGCAAAAAAGGTGAGGGCGTGGCACTGTTGATCAGAGATGGTGTCATGGTGGCAGAAAAGGAGGAAGTCATGGAGGGATTGTCTACCGAGTCCCTGTGGGTGGAAGTTAGGAACAGGAAGGGGTCAATAACTACTGAGTGTTTTTTTTATAGACCTCTCAATAGTAACAGGGACATCAAGGAGCAGATAGGGAGACAGATTCTGGAAAGGTGCAATAATAACAGGGTTGTCATGGTGGGAGATTTTAATTTCCCAAATATTGATTGGCATCTCTATAGAGCAAGGAGTTTAGATGGGGTGGAGTTTGTTAGGTGTGTTCAGGAAGGTTTCTTGACACGATACGTAGATAAGCTTACAAGAGGAGAGGCTGTACTTCATCTGGTATTGGGAAATGAACCTGGTCAGGTGTCAGATCTCTGTGGGAGAGCATTTTGGAGATAGTGATCACAATTCTATCTCCTTTACCATAGCACTGGAGAGGGATAGGAACAGACAAGTTAGGGAAACGTTTAATTGGAGTAAGGGGAAATATGAGGCTATCAGGCCGGAACTTGGAAGCGTAAATTGGGAACAGATGTTCTCAGGGAAACGTATAGAAGAAATGTGGCAAATGTTTAGGGGCTATTTGCGTGGAGTTCTGCATCGGTACACTCAAATAAGAAAGGCAAAGGATGGTAGGCTAAAGGAACCATGGTGTACAAAGGCTGTTGTAAATCTAGTCAAGAAGAAAAGAGCTTATGAAAGATTCAAAAAAACTAGGTAATGATAGAGATCTAGAAGAATATAAGGCTAGCAGGAAAGAGTTTAAGAATGAAATTAGGAGAGCCAGAAGGGGCCTTGAGAAGGCCTTAGCAGACAGGATTAAGGAAAACCCCAAGGCATTCTACAAGTATGTGAAGAGCAAGAGGATAAGACGTGAGAGAATAGGACCAATCAAGTGTGACAGTGGAAAAGTGTGTATAGAACCGGAGGAGATGGCAGAGGTACTAAATGAGTGCTTTGTTTCAGTATTCACTACAGGAAAGAATCTTGGCAATTATAGAGATGACTTGAGCCTACAGGTATTAATAAAGAGGATGTGCAGGAGTTTTTGGAAAACATCAGGTTGGATAAGTTACTGGGAATGGACGAGATGTACCCTGGGTTACTGTTGGAGGTGAGAGAGGAGATTGCTGAGCCTCTGGCAATTATCTTTGTGTTATCAGTGGGGACGAGAGAGGTTCTGGAGGATTGGAGGGTTGCAGATGTTCTTCCCTTATTCAAGAAAGGGAGTAGAGATAGCCTAGGGAATTATAGACCAGTGAGTCTTACTTCAGTAGTTGATGGAAAAGATCCAGAGAGACAGGATTTATGACCATTTAGAGAGGCATAATATGATTAGAAATAGTCAGCATGGCTTTGTCAAAGGCTGGTTGTGCCTTATGAGCCTGATTGAATTTTTTGAGGATGTGACTAAACACATTGATGGAGGTAGAGCAGTAGATGTAGTGTATCTGTATTTCAAATTTCTGCATTTAACAAGGTACCCCATGCAAGGCTTATTGAGAAAGTAAGGAGTCATGGGATCCAAGGGGACATTGCTTTGTGGATCCAGAACTGGCTTGCCCACAGAAGGCAAAGAGTGGTTGTAGAAGGGTCGTATTCTGCATGGAGGTCAGTTACCAGTGGAGTGCCTCAGGGATCTGTTCTGGGACCCCTGCTCTTTGTGATTTTTATAAATGACCAGGATGAGGAAGTGGAGGGATGGGTTAGTAAATTTGCTGATGTCAGTAAGGTTGTGAGTGTTGTGGATAGTGTGGAGGGCTGTCAGAGGTTACATTGGGACATTGATAGGATGCAAAACTGGGCTGAGAAATGGCAGATGGAGTTCAACCCAGATAAGTGTGAAGTGGTTCATTTTGGTAGGTCAAATGATGGCAGAATATAGTATTAATAGTAAGACTCCTGGCAGTGTGAAGGATCAGAGGGATCTTGGGGTCCGACTCCATAGGACACTCAAAGTTGCTGTGCAGGTTGACTCTGTGGTTAAGGCGGCATATCGTGTATTCATCGATAATGGGATTGAGTTTAGGATCTGAGAGGTAATGTTGCAGCTATACAGGACCTTGGTCAGACCCCACTTGGAGTACTGTGCGCTGTTCTGGTCTCCTCACTGCAGGAAGGATGTGGAAACAATAGAAAGGGTGCAGAGGAGATTTACAAGGATTTTGCCTGGAATGGGGGTCATACTTTATGAGAATAGGTTGAGTGAACTTGGCCTTTTCTCCTTGGAGCGACAGAAAATGAGAGGTGACCTGATAGAGATGTATAAGATGATGAGAAGCATTGATCGTGTGAAGAGTCAGGCTTTTTCCCAGGGCTGAAATGGCTGGCATGAGAGTGCTTGGAAGTAGGTACAGAGGAGATGTCAGGGGTAATTTTTTTATGCAGAGAGTGGTGAGTGTGTGGAATGGGCTGCCAGTGATGTTGGTGGAGGCAGATACGATAGGGTCTTTTAAGAGACTCCTGGATAGGTACATGGAACTTAGAAAAATAGAGGCTTATGGGAAACCCCAGGTAATTTCTAAAGTATGGATATGTTTGACGCAGCTTTGCGGGCCGAAGGGCCTGTATTGTGCTGTAGGTTTTCTATGTTTTTAGTAATGAGTTTTTAAATATTCTATTGTTTTTGAATAATATGGAATTCAGTATCTGAAGGATTGGTATTGACAATGTGACTATTTTTGAATGTAATTGGATTAAGTAATGTAGTGTAGAATGGTCATGTTTACTAGTAAATCTGATCATGAGGAGCAGAGTCATGAGGAAAGTAGCTGATTCTGAGGACATGATTCAAAATACAAAATGGTTTAGAATGTGCAGGGAAGGACCAGCAGTTCCAAGAGGAATTGCCAATGTTTGTGTGTGCAAGTCCCAGCAAGTTCCTAACAGTGTATATCCCCTGTACTTCATGGCCAGCCTTTGCTAGTCACTTTCCTCCCAGCTTCCAAAGATGTAATTTAAATTGCCAGTAAGTTGTCGAAGTGGAGAGTGTTGATAGAAGGTGGGAAATTAAGGGAACTGAATTGCAGTCAGAGCTGCCATATATTTGACAAGCCTCCTACGTCATGAGAAAATAGAGAAAAATTGAAATATACCATGCTTCGGAACAAAATTGCTGGCCCGTGGTGCAGTGGCACTCGCACTGGACTTTGAGGCAAATGGCCCCGGGTACGAATCCAGCTGCCCCCTTGCACACTTTCCATCCATGCTGGGTTGAGTGTTGAGCTAACAACTCAACATTGTGGGGGGGGGGGGGGGGGGGAATAATTGCTAAGGAAATGGCTAAAAAAGCCACCAAATGTGCCACAAGGCGTAAAAAGGAAACAACACAATTGGAACTAAATTGGAATATGAAGATTTGTTAATTTCATCTGTTAACAATGGATGTCTTGGGTTAAAACATACCTTTGGATATTTCCTGTTCCTTCCTTGCCTCTAACTTGCCATAACAGTTTATCACATAGGACTAGAGTAAATATTTTCCATACTTAGGTAAAAATGAGCAGTATTTGGCCAGAAAAGTTCATTTCTTTGAAGTGTGGTTAGAACTGGCTTTATGGCAGTTTTACTGGAGAAAGGGGCAAACAAAGCTCTTACCTTGGTCTGAAGTTGTGCTTTATATATCATCTCAAAGATGCATTACATCATTTTCCCCATTTACTTGTATTTAGCAAAATCTGTTTCAATCTAATCTTGCTGGCACCAAAAAAAAAACAGAAATGGATAATTTATATACAAACCAAAAGTATGATGCTTATTTTTTCCAATCCTCATCAACTTTTAAAAGGTGTTTACAAAGTTTTATTCTTCAGACAAGTGAACTGTAAAACCGTCCTGGGAAAATGGCTTTTGCTGAGCTTTCCTGATACAAATTGCAAAATGTTTCAGTACCCAAGCCTGTGTTGATGTTAATTTGTGGCTAAATCATACCAACAAATAAACAACGTTCCTTCACAGAATGATATACCAGTGCTTATTTCCTTCAGTACAAGACTGAGATTTTTCTTTATCTCAATTCAATCAATAGTATGACCATGAATTGTGTGTTTGAATTGTATTTGTAAGCTGAGGTTGTGTTGCACAAAATATCGAAGGGTAATGTAAGGAGGTGGAATGGACATGCTGCACAACTGTAATGCTTGAATTTCAAAAATCCATGAGTTTTCACTATAGGAATTAGAAGCTTGGTAGAGGATGACATTAATTTTCTCTGTTGTGGAATTCCAGAGGGGCTAACTATAAGTATCGCATCCACATGTTCGGCTACAAGGACCAGGAGCCACTTAACTTTAACTGCCAATCAGTGTCTGACACTACTACAATTAGTTGGAATATTTGCTTAGATGTTGAGAATCAGTTCAACTTGCTGAGGCTCATGTACCTCCTTGAAAATCTGTGTTGAGTAAATAGAGGAAAATTACTTCTGCTTTTACAGCAGTCATATCAGAAAAGGCTGCAAAATAGTCTGGATGAATGAAGTAAACAGTTGTGAAATAGACAGTACGTTTTTTGGTCTTGAGAAAGTCGCCAGCCTTGTTTGTAGAAACATAGAAAACTGACAGCGCAATACAGGCCCTTCGGCCCACAAAGCTGTGCCGAACATGTCCCTGCCTTAGAGCTACCTAGGCTTTACCCATAGCCTTCTATTTTTCTGAGCTCCATGTAGCCATCCAGGAGTCTCTTAAAAGACCCTGTTGTTTCTGCCTCCACCATTGCCGCTGGCAACCCATTCCACGCACTCAGCACTCTCTGCATAAGATAAAACAATTCACCCCTGGCATCTCCTTTGTACCTACTTCCAAGCACCTTAAACTATGCCCTCTTGTACTAGCTATTTCAGCCCTGGGGATAAGCCTCTGACTATCCACACGATCAATGCCTCTCATTAGCTTGTATACCTCTATCAAGTCACCTCTCATCCTCTGTCGCTCCAAGGAGGAAAGGCTGAGTTCACTCAACCTGTTCCCATAAGGCATGCTCCCCAATCCAGGCAACATCCTTGTAAATCTCCTCTGCACCCTTTCTATAGTTTCCACGTCCTTCCTATAGTGAGGCTACCAGAATTGAGCCCAGATTCTTCATTAGTGGAAATGTCACATTGTGGATGCAGCTGATGAGATGGTGATTGGAATTTATTAGTAGATGATTAATTCAGAATCTTCATTTGAAAGAAGGAAGCTGGGCTTCAGACTTTCTCCAGTGGACGAAGTTGTTATGTTTAAAATCAGTGTAAGTAAAGAATGCAAAAAAACTTTGAAACCTCATTGATTTTCCATTGTTCTTTAATATTCAAATGAGCCTGTCTTGTTTACATTTTGTAGTTAAGGTCCAATCTACATTTTTGTTTTCAATGTGAGCAGTATTCTACTTTTTCTAATGATTTTTGGCCAAGATTTCTATTGTGTACAGTGCATGTATATTTGTTGACCTGTGGTTTAGAAATTGTTTAGCTAGGCGTGTTTAGCTAGATTATCTTTAGTTTTGATTGAGAAAATTATCGTAAGCAGGAGGAAGTACAATTGTATCTGAATTCCAAGAGTTAGGTTGTGAAATACTTAGAATTTTTTCTAAGGCAAATAGAACTCAAATGGAATATATAAACATCTTGTCCTCTCGCAGTGTGGAAAGCATTAGATTCTAGTAAGAATTTTTAAAAAAGATTATTCTTTAATGCTTTAATTTACTTTCAAAGTAGTACTTAATATGGTAAAACATTTTGTGACCCTTTTAGCTGCTTCTTTTATGCAGTTCTGTATAACCTAGTAAGCTACTTGTATTATTTTTGTATCACTTGTGACACATGTCTCTCTCTCTCTACAGTTAACAGAGCATGAAAAGAAAGTGTTGGAAACCAAAGCAGATATAGTAGAAGTGGTGAGAGTTTCTTTGAAATTTAATTATGCATAAACTTTATTTTTCCTAGTCTATAAGATTGACTTTCTGCTTGTTTCCAGGATCTCTATCATTACCTTTTTGTTTAGTGTGCTTTTGGGTGCTTATAAATGAGTTAATGTTACCACCAGGAGTTTTAATGTGGCTCATTTAATTTGCAGCATTCACAACAGGAAAGAGCTGTAACACAAGTGAACCAAAAGATAGACACTGAAGTAGCAGGACTCAAAACTCTGTTGGAATCACATAAACTTGACACCATTAAATATTTAGCAGGTAAGAATTGTGTTTTCAGCCCTGGAATTGCACCAAAATGACTGTTATCAAAGTCACTGACAGACAGTGAACTTGAGATGAAGTTTAACTATCCCTTCTCAATGTGTCTGTAACCTTGCCCCATGACCCATCTGATCATGCGACTCCAATGCTTCTCCAGTTGGATGAGAGGACCATACCCTCCTCCTTCAATACCTTTGTATCATCATCCAACTGCTCTTGCCTTTCTCCATTCTTACCATGTGCTCAAATGCAAACACTTACCTCCACCATTAACTCTGTTTCTATGGCTCTATCATTAGTTCCCTGCTATTGTTCACATGAGCTGGACTTCGTCAACTGAAAACATTTGCATTTTTGACACAATTCTAACTTCAGAATTTTTCAGCAATATTTTGAAGACTGCAGCCACAGTTTGTCGCAAGCACCATTTCCTAGCCAATGACACAATTCTCCACCCTGGCCTCCAGAAATGGCATTGTGTTTTTACACACCAACGCAGGTCTGCACACCATCGCAGACTTCAAAGCTAAGTGCAGTGGTGTTGCCAACATTGCTGCCTCTCTCCTAGATGTACTAAATCTTTTTTATGCTCAGTTCGATGTCGCCAACACTGAGCACCTGAGGAGAGTCGCTGAAGCTACCTGTACCTTGGTCATCTCTCTCTGAGGCTGAGGTGCACAGGTGCTTCCAACAAGTGGACAGCCACAAGGCTGCATCCCAGGGCAAGTACTCGGGATGTTGTGGCATAGCTGGCAGGTGTGGTTACAGATATTTTTAATCTCTCTCTCTCCCAGTGAGAGTGCCCTCCTGCTTCAAAACATCCACCATTGTTCCGGTACCTAGAAAGACCAAAGTAACATGTCTGAACAACTGGCGTCCTGTCACACTCACCTCAATAAGCAAATGCTTTGAGAGGCTGGTCGAGGACTACATCTGCAGCATGCTACCACCCACATTGGACCCCCTACAATTCGCCTACCAATACAACCAATCGACAGATGATGCAATAGCCACAGCTCTACACACCATCCTTGCATATCTGGAGAAGAGGGATGCTTATGTGAGAATGCTGTTCCCTCCAGGCTTCACAAGGAGCTCAGAGACCTTTGCCTTCACCCTGCCTTGTGCAGCTGGATCCTGGACTTCCTGTCAGATTGCCAGCAGGTGATAAGAGTAGGCTCCCTCACTTCTGCCCCTCTGACAGTCAATGCAGGAGCCCGTCGGGGCTGTGTCCTAAGCCCCCTCCTTTACTCTGTATTCCCATGACCACGTCACCACCCACAGCTCCAATCTGCTAATTAAGGTT
Source organism: Hemitrygon akajei (assembly GCF_048418815.1). Taxonomy (NCBI): domain Eukaryota; kingdom Metazoa; phylum Chordata; class Chondrichthyes; order Myliobatiformes; family Dasyatidae; genus Hemitrygon; species Hemitrygon akajei. Next base: position 17,022,443 of record NC_133143.1, on the reverse strand, counting down.
ACAGATGATATTATATTGATTGGCCTAATCTCAAATAATAACAAGGCAGCCTACAGAGAAGAAGTCATCAGTCTGACACAGTGGCGTCAAGAAAACAACCTCTTTCTCGATGTCACAAAAACAAAGGAGCTAGTTGTGGATTACAGGTGGAATGGAGACATCAATAGATCTGGGGTTGAGAGGGTCAACAGCTTTAAGTTCCTTGGCATACACATCACTGAGGATCTCACGTGGTCTGTACATACTGGCTATGAGGTGAAAAAAGCACAACAGGCCTCTTACCTCAGACAGTTGAAGTTTGGCATGAGTCTTCAAATCCTAAGGACTTTCTACAGGACACAATTGAGAGCATCCTGACTGGCTGCATCACTGCATGTTATGGAAACTGTACTTACCTCAATCACAGGACTCTGCAGAGAGTGGTACGGACAGCCCAGCGCATCTGTAGATGTGAGCTTCCCACTCTTCAGGACATTTATAGAGACAGGTGCATAAAAAGGGCCCGAAGGATCACTGGGGACCAGTTCACCCCAACCACAAACTGTTCCAGCTGCTACCATCTGGGAAACGGTACCACAGCATTAAAGCCAGGACCAACAGGCTCCAGAACAGCTTCTTCCTTCAGGCCATCAGACTGATTAATTCACGCCGATACAATTGTATTTCTATGCTATATTGACTGTCCTTTTGTACATGCTATTTATTACAAATTACTGTCAATTGCACATTCAGATGGAGACATAACAAAGATTTTTACTCATGTATGTGAAGGATGTAAGAAATAAAATCAATTCAATCCTAGTGACATTTGAATCCCCCACATGAAGTGGGCTATATTATTCCTGCTTTCAGTAAGACTACATATTTCTGGCTTCATTATACTCTGCCTCAGTCTTTCTGGTGAGTAACCTTCCTCTGTGCATTTGCTACACATAGATGTGTAGCATCATGCTTGGGTAGACCATAGAACCATAGAACACTACAGCACAGTACAGGCCCTTCAGCCCTCCTAAACCCACACTACCCCATAACCCTCTATTTTTCTTTCATCCATGTGCCTGTCCAAGAGGCTCTTAAAAACCCGGAATGTTTTAGCCTCCACCACCATCCCTGGCAAGTTTTTCCAGACACTCACAGCCCTCTGTGTTTAAAAAAAATAAAATTAAATTAAATTAAATTTAAAAAAAAGGAAGAAAAAAAAACAACTTACCCCTGATGTGTCCCCTAAACTTCCCTCCCTTAATTTTGTACATATGCCCTCTGGTGTTTGCTGTTGGTGCCCTGGGAAGCAGGTACTGACTATCCTATGCCTCTCATAATCTTGTAGACCTCTATCAAGTCCCCTCTCATTCTTCTACGCTCCAAAGAGAAAAGTCCCAGCTCTGCTAACCTTGCTTCATATGACTTGTTCTCCAAACCAGGCAACATCCTGGTAAATCTCCTCTGCACTCTCTCCATAGCTTCCACATCCTTCCTATAATGAGGTGACCAGAATTGTACACAATACTCTAAACCTGAGCAGCAACCTTGAGGGATGTATGGGTTTGAACACCAAGGTCCCTTTGTTCATCCACACTCTTAAGTAACCGACCATTAATCCTGTACTCAGCCTTCTGGTTTGTCCTTCCAAAATGCATCACCTCATACTTGTCCGGATTGAACTCCATCTGCCATTTTTCTGCCCAACTCTGCAGCCTGTCTATATCCTCTTGTAACCTTCGACCACCTACAGCTCCATCCACAACTCCTCCAATCTTTGTGTCATCTGCAAACTTACTCACCCATACTTCTGCCTCTACATCCAGGTCATTTATAAAAATCACAAATAGCAGGGGTCCCAGGACAGATCCCTGTGGCACTCCACTAGTCACCGACCTCCAGGCAGAATACTTTCCTTCCACAACTACCCTCTGCTTTCTTCCTTTAAGCCAATTTTTTAGCCATATAACCATATAACAATTATGGTGCACAAGTCAATTATGCACGGAAGCAGACCATCTTGGTCCTTCTAGTCTGTGCCGAGCGCTTACTCTCACCTAGTCCCACTGGCCCGCACTCAGCCCATAACCCTCCATTCCTTTCCTGTCCATATAGTTATCCAATATTACTTTAAATTACAATACCGTATCTGCCTCTACCACTTCTACTGGAAGCTCGTTCCACACAGCTACCACTCTGAGTAAAGAAATTCCCCCTTGTGTTACCCTTAAACTTTTGCCCCCTAACTCTTATATCCTCTTGTTTGAATCTCCCCTACTCTCAATAGAAAAAGCCTATCCACGTCAATTCGATCTATCCCCCTCATAATTTTAAATACCTCTATCAAGTCCCCCCTCAACCTTCTACGCTCCAAAGAATAAAGACCTAACTTGTTCAACCTTTCCCTGTAACTTAGGTGCTGAAACCCAAGTAACATTCTAGTAAATCCTCTCGGTACTCTCTCTATTTTGTTGATATCTTTCCTATAATTCGGTGACCTGAACTGTACATAATAGCCAAGGTTCCACCGATCTCATGCCTCATGACTTTCTGGATGAGTCTCTCATGAGGGACCTTGTCAAATGCTTTGCTAAAGTCCACGTAGATGACAACCACTGCCCTACCCTCATCAATTTCTTTTGTTACCTCTTCAAAAAAACTCAATCAGGCTCATGAGGCACGATCTTCCCTTCACAAAGCCATGTTGACTATCCATGAGTAGACTGTATTTCTCCAAATGCTCGTAGATCCTATCTTTAAGAATCCTTTCCAGTAGTTTGCATACCACCGACGTAAGACTCACCGGTCTGTAGTTCCCAGGTTTCTCCCTATTACCTTTTTTAAACAAGAGAACTACATTTGCCATTCTCCAGTCCTCTGGCACTTCCCCTGCAGCCAAAGAGGATTCAAAGATCATAGCTAATGCTCCTGCGATCTCTTCTGTCAATTCCCACAACAACCTGGGGTGCATCATATCCGGCCCTGGGGATTTAGCAATCTTAATGTTTTTAAGAAGATCCAGCACTACTACTTCCTTAATCTCCACATTGTCCAGCACACAGGCCCGCACTACTTCGACCTCATCCTGGTCAAAATCCTTTTCACTTGTGAATACTGAAGCAAAGTATTGATTTAGGACCTCCCCAACCTCCTCTGCCTCCAGGCACATGTTGCCCTCTTTATCCTTTAGCGGTCCCACCTTCGTTCTCGTCATCCTCCTATTCTTCACATACGCATAGAACGCCTTGGGGTTCTGCTTAATCCTACATGCCAAGGCCTTCTCATGCCCCCTTCAAGCTCTTCTAAGTCCTTTTTTTAGCTCCTTCCTGGCTTCCCTATATTTCTCATAAGCCCCTCCTACTTTCTGCTTCTTATATCTAACATATGCTTTCATATTCCTCTTGACGAGTTGCCTCACATGTTTCGTCAGCCACGGTTCCCTTCTCCTACCATTTTTTTCCTTGCCTCAGTGGGACAAACCTATCATGCTTGGGTAGACCATAGAACACTACAGCACAGTACAGGCCCTTCAGCTCAACAAGACCAGAATTAAAGTGCAAAGTTTTCAAAAGATTGCAAGGATGGAAAATAACTTTTAAAAAACAGGTATGAGCAAGCACATGGTAACTACTAAATGTAAGAAATAGGCACCCGAGTTCTGATAAGCCCAAACTCAGAACAGGATCAGATTGGTCAAAAAGGATGGGATGCACAAAAAGGACATGTCTCCACCCAGCTCAAGTCGTCCCTAAACTTCTCCCACATTACTTCTGTGCTTTCCCCTTTGAACATCTGTTTCCAATTTACTCTCATTAGTTCCTGCCTCATCCCTTCAAAGTTAGCCTTTCCCCAGTTGAGCACTTTACCATTTCGTCTGATTTTATCCCTTTCCATAGCTATGCTGAAGCTAAGGGAGTTGTGGTCCCCCTCACCAAAATGGTCCCCCACCAAGAGGTCTGTCATCTGACCAGGTTCATTACCCAGAACTAGATCCAGTATAGCCTCTCCTCTCATCGGCCGGTCCACATACTGTGTCAGGAATCCTTCTTGAACACACCTGACAAATTCAGCCCCATCTATCCCCCTTGCACTCAGGAGGTGCCAGTCAATATGAGGGAAGTTGAAATCACCCATAACTACTACCCTGTATTTCCTGCACCATTCTAAAATCTGCCTGCTTATCTGCTCCTTGGTGTCCCGAGGGCTATTTGGGGGCCTATAGACTACTCCCAGCACAGTGATTGATCCCTTCCTATTTCTGACTTCCACCCAGACTCGTGGACACTCCATCTGCAGCATCCTCCCTCTCTATAGCCATGATACTATCCCTGACCAGCAATGCCACCCCCCCCCCCCCCAGTTTCCTACCCCCCAACCTGTTCCTTTTAAAACACCTGAACCCAGGGACCTGCATCATCCAATCCTGCCCTTCCTCCAACCAAGTTTCAGTAACGGCCACAACATCGTAGTTCCATGCTCTAAGTTCATCCTCCTTGTTCCTAATACTCCTAGCATTGAAATAGACACATTTCAACCCCTTTAACTGGCTACAATTATGTCCTGTCCCCTGCCTGTCCTTCCTCATCAACTCAAAACTCTTAGCATCATGCCCTTGTCCTTCTACCTTAATCCCTGCACTCACATTCTGATTCCCACCCCCCTGCCAAAGTTTAAACCCTCCCCAGCAGCTCTATCAAACCTGCCCGCCAGGATATTGGTCCCCCTGGGATTCAAGTGCAACCCGTCCTTTTTGACCAATCTTATTCTGTTCTGAGTTTGGGCTTATCAGAACTCGGGTGCCTATTTCTTACATTTAGTAGTTACCATGTGCTTGCTCATACCTGTTTTTTCAAGTTATTTTCCATCCTTGCAATCTTTTGAAAACTTTGCACTTTAATTGTGGTCTCGTTTGTCTATTAAATGTAATTGCTCCACCCAATGTGGCTATGAGTTCACCACTTAAATCCTGTACACAAAACCCCTTTTTCTCATAAAACATAATACCTCTTCAACTATTTGATTATCAGTTACTGTATTTCTTCATGACTTGGAGCATTTTGGAACTTTGCTAAAGCTGCAATGTCAACTTGATAACAGTTGTGTATACCTCTTGTATGTTTGGAAGCAGCGATGAGATGGAGGGAAAATAAATGTAGACAATAGACAATAGGTGCAGAAGTAGACCATTCGGCCCTTCGAGCCTGCACCGCCATTTTGAGATCATAGCTGATCAACTACTATCAATACCCGGTTCCTGCCTTGTCCCCATATCCCTTGATTCCACTATCCATAAGATACCTATCTAGCTCCTTCTTGAAAGCATCCAGAGAATTGGCCTCCACTACCTTCCGAGGCAGTGCATTCCAGACCGCCACAACTCTCTGGGAGAAGAAGTTTTTCCTTAACTCTGTCCTAAATGACCTACCCCTTATTCTCAAACCATGCCCTCTGGTACTGGACTCTCCCAGCATCTGGAACATATAAACTGCCTCTCTTGTCCAATCCCTTAATAATCTTATATGTTTCAATCTCCTTAATTCCAGCGTGTACAAGCCCAGTCTCTCTAACCTCTCTGCATAAGACAGTCCAGACATCCCAGGAATTAACCTCGTGAATCTACGCTGCACTTCCTCTACAGCCAGGATGTCCTTCCTTAACCCTGGAGACCAAAACTGTACACAATACTCCAGGTGTGGTTTCACCAGAGCTCTGTACAAATGCAAGAGGATTTCCTTGCTCTTGTACTCAATTCCCTTTGTAATAAAGGCCAAATGTAGAGTACAATTCAAAAGTCCTTTGGTCAAAGCTATAAAAACCAAATGAAAGAAAATCACTACATAACAGTTGGCTGCTTAAGTGTTCTAATCAAATGATAATGTGGTAGAAGATTTATTTTTCAGATTTTTCTGAATTTGCACATAGCCTTCAAAATTGCTCTTTATTTTGGTCTCAATTTTAGTAGTGACTCTCTGCTCCCTTTCAAACTTGCTTATTAGGACATTAAGTTAGATAGATAGATAGATACTTTATTCATCCCCATGGGGAAATTCAACTTTTTTCCAATGTCCCATACACTTGTTGTAGCAAAACTAATTACATACAATACTTAACTCAGTAAAAAATATGATATGCATCTAAATCACTATCTCAAAAAGCATTAATAATAGCTTTTAAAATGTTCTTAAGTCCTGGCGGTTGAATTGTAAAGCCTAATGGCATTGGGGAGTATTGACCTCTTCATCCTGTCTGAGGAGCATTGCATCGACAGTAACCTGTCGCTGAAACTGCTTCTCTGTCTCTGGATGGTGCTATGTAGAGGATGTTCAGAGTTTTCCATAATTGACCGTAGCCTACTCAGCGCCCTTCGCTCAGCTACCGATGTTAAACTCTCCAGTACTTTGCCCACGACAGAGCCCGCCTTCCTTACCAGCTTATTAAGACGTGAGGCGTCCCTCTTCTTAATGCTTCCTCCCCAACACGCCACCACAAAGAAGAGGGCGCTCTCCACAACTGACCTATAGAACATCTTCAGCATCTCACTACAGACATTGAATGACGCCAACCTTCTAAGGAAGTACAGTCGACTCTGTGCCTTCCTGCACAAGGCATCTGTGTTGGCAGTCCAGTCTAGCTTCTCGTCTAACTGTACTCCCAGATACTTGTAGGTCTTAACCTGCTCCACACATTCTCCATTAATGATCACTGGCTCCATATGAGGCCTAGATCTCCTAAAGTCCACCACCATCTCCTTGGTCTTAGTGATATTGAGACGCAGGTAGTTTGATGTCCAACTTGCTTAGGACATTAAGTTGATGCTACTTTTCATCCTAATCAGAGCAGGTAGTTATTCCATAAAGCTATGTTGGTACAACAGATTCCCTCTGCCTAATGGAGATTTGAGGGGAGGAAGTTTTGAGTTTACAAAGTTTACAAAGATGATTTTGTAAAGGAAGAGTCCAGCATGTGAACACAGCAGCCTGGTTAATATGAATCATGCACAACAGGGATTCAGCTTTTTAAAATATTAACTGAAATGATTGGCATATAGTATTGATCTTTATCTTGGTGGATACTTCCTTGCAGGTTCAGTTTTCACATGCCTCACCGTAGTGCTTGGATTTTATCGCCTTTGGGTGTGAAATTTAATCCCTCACTGGATCTTCATTCTGAAAGGATTAGGAAGAGGATCTGCAAGCAAGGAAGACAATCTTTTGAAATGCTGCAAGGAGCCAAGAAATTTGCATATTGATTAAATAACTGTATATCTGTTAAGAGTTTTAAAAGTTAAAGAATATTAAGAAATTAAAGAAATTTAAGAAAGTTAAATGAATATTAATATCAAGAATATTTATTTTGAAATTTATTCAACCACTAATGCATACTGAGATGTTGCTGAAAATTTTGTACTAATTCATTTTGTTATTTTTTAACAAATGTATTTACCAAATGTTGTCAAGTTCTATTGGGGAACAACAAATTGAATTATAAAGGTATCCACAGTTGCCAAGTGATACATAGTGTCAAGCTGCTAGTGCCTCTTAATTACTAGTCTGTAAACAAGATGTGCTTCCAAATAATAAGCAGTGATTGCTGATTTATACCAATATTGGGGAAATTTGATGTCTAACCACAACAGTCAAAAAGACTTGAGAACCCCAATTTTCTGATGAATCTTGACTTGTTTCCAATATTTGAGGCCCAACATGTCTGTACTTATTGATAAACAGTCACTAGCTGGTGCTGGGATTAGACTTGCTTGTATCAAAATATTTAATGAATCACCCGAGCATTTCATTGCTTGTGGTTAAGATGATATGAGAATCATGCAAGAAATTCAAATAGAGAAATAGGGCAGACGTGTGCCAGTTTCATTTAAAAATTGTACAGATTTTGATGAAGAAAATCCAGACAATATATACAAGAGCATGCTGGAAAAACATCCAACCAGACTATTGGAGCTTAGAGTTGCATGTCAACTTGTCCGTCCAAACATTCGTCTGCAGATAAAGCTTTGTTTCATCTTGAACATATTTCCATCTGTTAATCAAGTTTAAATTTTAAGACTAATATATCAGGGGAAATTCTTACTTTTTGGAGAGGAGGATGATGAGAGGAGACATGATAAAGGTATACAAGATATTAAGAGGAATAGATAGAGTGGACAGCCAGCGCCTCTTCCCCAGGGCACTACTGCTCAATACAAGAGGACATGTCCTTAAGGTAAAGGGTGGGAAGATCAAGGGAGATATTAGGGGAAGGTTTTTTTTTTACTCCGAGAGAGTGGTTGGTGCGTGGAATGCACTGCCTAGGTCAGTGGTGGAGGCAGATACACTAGTAAAATTTAAGAGACTACTGGACAGGTATATGGAGGTATTTAAGGTGGGGGGTTATATGAGAGGCAGGGTTTAAGGGTTGGCACAACATTGTGGGCCGAAGGGACTGTACTTTGCTGTACTATTCTATGTTAAGACCCTGCATCTGGTCTGAGAGTGCTGGGTAAGTGTTGTGCCTCTATATATACACTGGAGATCAATTATTTTCTGTGCAGATTTTTCTGCCTTACATTAATGTGGAGGATGAGTGAGATTGTCCTTCAGCATCCAGTCTAAATAGATTTGGGACTGCAGATCCAATAAGATAAAACCACTTTAATACATATTACTTTGAATGCACTGATACAGCCAGAATAGGAATTCTAATCTACAGTTCATATTTTAAATTTGGAATTTTATTTTTATCTCTGGCCCCAGTGAAACAAAATAATACTTTCTGCCATTTTGTTGCCTCAGTTTTATTTTATCCTTTCATTTGTAATGTTTGTAAGATCAACAATCAAAAATAAATTACTTTAACAGGACCTGGTTTTTGCAGCCTTGAATTAACTTTTGTCTTTTTTTTAAAACGTCAGGAGCCTTTATTATTGATCTGTAATCTGACCAATACCCTGATTGGAGTTATTTACAGGCCTCAGAACAGTAGCAAGGATGTGGTCTACAAATTACAGTGGGAGATAGAAAAGCAATTCAAAAAGGTAATTTTATAGTAGTAATGAAGGATTTCAGTTTGGAGATTGGGGAAAATCAAGCTGATGCTGGATCTCAGGAGATAATTTGTGGAATGCCTCTGAGATGCCTTTTCGAGCAGCTTGTGGTTGAGCCCACAAAGTGATCAGCAGTTCTGAACCAAATTTGATTAGGGAACTTGATTAGGTAAAGGAACTCTTGGGAGGCAAGTGATCATAATATGATGGAATTCATTGTGCAGTTTGAGAGGGAGAAGCTAAAGTTCGATGTATCAGTATCACAGTTGAGCAAAAGGGAATTACAGAGGCATGAGAGAGGAGCTGGCCAAAGTTGATTGGAATGGGATATTAGTAGGGATGATGGCAGAGCAGCAATTGCTGGAGTTTGTAGGACCAATTTGGTCGGTGCAGGATATATACATCCCAAAGAAGAGGATGTATTCTAAAGGCAGGTTGTCATAACTGTGGCTGACAAGGGAAGTCAAAGCCAACATAAAAGCAAAAAGAGAGAGCATATAATAGAGTAACAATTAGTGGGGAGATCGAGGATTGGGGAACTTTTAAAACCAACACAAGGCAGCTAAAAACCATGGGGAGGTTTGGTAAAGATGAAATATGAAGGTAGGTTAGCCAATAATATCAAAAATTATACTGAAAGTTTACAGATAAGAAAAGTAAAAGAGAAGCAAGAGTAGATGTTGGATCGCTGGAAAATGATGATGGAGAGGTAGTAATAGGGACAAGGAAATGGTGAACGGACTGAATAATTATTTTGCATCAGTCTTCATGGTGGAAAATTCTCGTAGTTTGCCGGAGTGTAAAGGGGCAGAAGTGACTGCAATTGCTATTAGTAGGGAGATGATGCTGGAAAATTGAAAAGTCTGAAGGTAGGTAAGTTGCCTAGACCTGAGGGTTCTGAAAGGGATACTTGAGAGAATGTAGAGGCATTAGTAATGATCTTTCAAGAATCAATAGATTCTGACACAGTTCCGGAGGACTGGAAAATTGTAAATGTCACTCCATTCTTTAAGAAAGGAGAGAGAGAGAAGAAAGGAAATTATAGGCCAGTTAGCCTGACCTCAGTGGTTGGGAAGATGTTGGGAGTCAATCATTAAGGATGTGGTTTCACGGTATTTTGAGGCACATGATAAAATAGGGAAGTCAACATAGTTTCCTTAAGGGAAAATTTTACCTGACAGATATGTTGGAATTCTTTGAAGAAATACAAACATGGCAGACAAAGAATCGGTGGACATTGCGTACTTGGATTTTCAGAAGACTTTTGACAAGGTGCTGCACATGATGCTGCTAAACAAGATAAGAGCCCATAGTATTACAGTAAATATACTAGTATGGATAAAGAGTGAGGATAAAGGGATCCTTTTTGGATTGGCTGCTGGTGACTAATGGTGTTCCATGGGAGTCTGTGTTGGAACTGCTTCCTTTTACATCATATATCCATGCTTTGGATGATGAAATTGATGGCTTTGTGGCCAAGTTTGTGATAATACAAAGATAGGTGCAGGGGTTGGTAGAATTAAGGAAGCACAGAGGCTATAGAAGGACTTCGACAGATTAGCAGAATGGGCAAAGAGGTGGCAGATGGAATACAGTGTCGGGAAGTGTATGGTCATGCACTTTGATAGATGGAATAGACTATTTTCTAAACGGAGAACATTCAAAAATCTGAGGTGTAAAGGGATTTGGGAGTCCTGCAGGATTCCCTAAAGGTTAATTTGCAGGTTGAATTGGTGGTGAGGAAGGTAAATGCAATGTTAGCATTCATTTCAAGGAGATTAAAAAAGCAAAGATATAATGCAGAGGCTGGTTCACTGATGAAGCCTCACTTGGAGTATTCAATACAGCTTTGGGACCCTTATTTAAGAAAAGATGTGATAACATGAGAGTAGTTCAGAGGAGGTCCATGAGAAGGGTTTTCATGAGAGCAGCGATTTGAAGGTTCTGGGCTTGTACGCAGTGGAATTTAGAATCTCATTGAAAATTGAAAGACCGAGGTAGAATGGATGTGAAGAGGATGTTTCCTTTGGCTGGGGGAGTCTAGGACGAGGGGACACCCTCAAAATAGAGGAACTTCTAAATAGAACAGATGAGGAATTTCTTTAACCAGAGGGTGATGAATCTGTGGAATTCATTGCTATGGGCAGCTGTGAAGGCCATGTAATGGGGTACATTTAAGGCAGAGATTGATAGGTTTTTGATCAGTCAGTGCAGGAAAAGTTATAGGGACAAGGCAAGAGAATGGAGTTGAGAGGGAAATGGTCCAGCCATGATGAAATGGCAGAGAAGATTTAATGAGCCAAATGGTCTAATTCTGCTCTGGTATCTTCCGGGTTTATGTTGTGTAAATGGTTGTGATTATGACCATTTAAGCTGTTAGTAGCTTGTTCTCATAATAAACAAGCCACTGTTTATTCCAAATTATATAATCTAAAGATGCAAACATTGTGGAAGATTTGTCAAATTTTTTTAACAAACTGAACTAGTGTAGAGTTTGAAATAAAATCCATCATTTACAAAAGTACACTCAAAGGCATTTTTTGGTACACCCTATGCTCGTTATATGCGTCTTCAGACTATATGGATTCACAGTTAATGCAAGGAACCTGTTTCTACCAACGTCTCCTTATATGCGTCCAAAACTCACAGTTATGCAATGGCCCTGCTTTCCCACTAATACAAGTCATGCGCGTACGCCTCACAGTCTTACTCCCGCCAGTCTTCTATTGGTTTTGGTAAGGTGTGGATGTGCGATCTTGTGCTCTTAAACTTTTGTTGGTTTTACCTACGGTGCAGTAATTTTGTGCTTGAAATATTTAACTATACCTCCTAAGCGTCCGATGTCATGTCCTGGGCCATCAGCCGAGCGACAGAGAACCGCTTTAACATTTTTTTTAAAAGTTGGAAATTATAAACAGCGGCATCAGGTAAAGCCCATCCTAAATATTTGGACAGCATTCATCGTTATATAACAGCGTGTTTCCTGCCGCCTCACACAACATTGCTGATTCAACCACGACCAAGGTGTGATCCACATTCAAGGCGTTTTTTTTACGGCGATCTATCTCTCAGATGCTGCAAGCAACAGATGATTTTGAAAATCCCGGGAGTTTACCAACGGTGAGGGAATGATGAAAGTCAGAACACTTGGCACAAATGGCGATGGACACGGACCCAAGTTTAGAACGGAGTCAGCATTTCAGTTGGTGCCTGCCGTCAACCCTTCTCCCCACAAGCAAATTTATGCTGAAAAACAAAATGCTGCCAAGCAAACAACCCTCACCACTTTATTCAAACCGGTGTCATCTCCTGCCGCCGGCAGTTCTAAGAGTGCTGTGAGTCTTCCTTCACTCCTTGCTGCCACAACCATTCACCTTATCCATGTAAAGCTGCCCGACACCACAACAACCACTCATCTCCCGGAGCGAACACACCTGCCGCTATTGGTGAGTATGGTATACCCTAGTATGTTAACTTTCTATCATTTATTACATTGAATATTACCTTAAATTGATGAAATATAATACAAAATGTTGCCTTGTGATACTGCTTTTGTGTTGTATTGGTATGAAAATGTGAGTAAATTACAGATTAAAACATATTTAGGAAGCCCTCTGGAACGCATCCCTATTTTCTCCATTTAAATAATTTCACATTATGCGTCAACTGCAAAGAACGTACCCCTGCATATAACGAGGGTAGGGTGTATATCTGTTCATTAATGCAAATATCTAATCAGCCAATCATCTGGCAGCAACTGATTGCATTAAACATTGAGTCAGTATGCTTTAATGCATCATGGCCAAGAGGTTCAGTTGTTCAGGCCAAACATCAGAACGGAGAAGAATATGATCTAAATGACTTTGACTGCAGAATGATTGTTGGTGCTGGTGGTTTGAGTATCTCAGAAACTCCTGATCTGGCATTATCACGCACAAGTCTCTGGAATTTATAGAGAATGGTTTGTAAAACAAATAAAACATCCAGTGAGAGGCAGTTCTGTGGGCAAAATGCCTTTTAATGAGAAAGGTCAGAAGAGACTGGCCAGGCAGGTTCAAGCTGACAGGAAGGCAACAGTAACTCAACTAACCGTCTGTTGCAGTAGTGGTGTGCAGAAGAACATCTCTGAATGCACAACAGGTCGAACCTTGCAGTGGATTGGCTACAGCAGCTGAAGACCACTCAGTGTTTGTTACAGAAGGTAAATTGACCACTGAGTCAATGATTTCATTATCTAGTGCCTCCCAAACTAGATCTGGTGTGTGACTGCAGTTGCTGATGCACCATTGATGCTCATCCATTCAACACCAACAACTGACAGAAGATAAAACTGGAAGCAGGACCTTGACATGTCAAATGTGAAGTTTTGTAAAAGGTTTTGTCTGAGATTTTAAACTATTAAAATACTATAGTTTTAAATGTATTTGAACCAATTTATTAACCATATTTTAATATTTATAAGTACCTTTTGAAACTTGTTCACAAATATACACATGCATAGAATGCAGTAAGTTTTCTTGCCTTTATCTTCATAATGTCATGAAGTTAGTAGGTTCTTTCTATAAAAATGTCAGTACCAGTTGCAGCCTTTTTGAACTATACACCTCTTGAGTTTGAGGGGCTGTTACACAGGAGTCTGGCTCCAAATCCTACACTCATTTCTACTTCAAAACTACTATGTGACCTGCCTTTTAGGCTGCAAGTTGTAATCTATTACTGATATCCATGTCTTCAGCAATGATTGAATCTAAAATGCTTGCAGCTACAAGATTTTTTGATGACCTTAAATGCTTAAACCCAGGGAAACAAAGTGATTGGAAACATGCCACGAGGCAAGTGAAGCTTTAAGAAGAAGCAATAACATGAGAAAATTAATAATCTGCCTCAAATGTAGTTGCAAAGGCAGTTCACAGGAACAATAACACACCAAAAAATAAAGGTTTATTTGAAGGGATAGCTTTTAAGACACAACTTTACAGAAAAGGAGGTAAAGGTTACAGGAAATTCTGCAAATACTGGAAATCCAAAGCAATACACACAAACTACTGGAGGAACTCAGCTGGCCAGCAAAAGACCAAATAGTTGATGTTTTGGACAATGAAAGGTCTCAGCCTGAAACGTCAACTACTCTTTTCCATAACTCTGGTCTTCTGAGTTCCTCCAGCATTTAGTGTGTGCTGCAAAGGTTACAGGAGGTTCAGCAGTTAGTCTGTATTGGAATAAAGAAAAATAATATGACGTGGGTAAATGTAGTTGAAATGTAAAGTAAATACATAACTTATACGTGGTAAATGTAAATAACTTATACATTGGTCAGCTCACAGGACACTGTATGCAGTTTGAGCACCTGATCACTGAAAGAATACAGAAACAATTCGTGATGTCAGTAACTCGATATCCAGGACTGTCTACTGTAGCATTTTTTCTTAGGTGTTTTAATATGAATAGGTTAAGATTATAAAGTCTTAAGTGACAAGCTGCCTTCAATTTTAAAAGACCACGGACAAAAATGTACTGGGAAATTGAAATTATAGTGAAATTCATTATTTCAGTTCCAGTTATAATTGAGGTGAAGACATTTGTTTTACAGCAAATGTAGTTAATATTTAAATCAAGAAGTTTGTATTTTTGAAGATAATAGAGAAGTGGGGTCAGGTTTAATTCTACTTCCAAAGATGGTACAACATATGTCGGATGTATTGAAAATGGGAAATGATGGAAATTGCCACCAGGTCAAGAAGCATCTGTAGTAAGTGAATCAAAGATAATGTTTCAAGTCAATAATCTTTCAACTGATGAGAGCTGAAGTGAACCCTGAGTGCAATATGGAGCTCTGATTAGATTGCATTTAAATGTCTTGGTGTAGTAACTCAGTATGTATAATTGGCATTGAGTGCAGGTTCACTAGAATGATATTGGAGTTGAATGGAACAATGTATGAGGGTGGGTTGCACATGTTAGTCTTATCCTCCCTTTAAAGGATTGATGACTTCACTGAGATTCTTAAAATACATTTCAGAGTTTAAATAACTAGATTCAAAATTGCTGTGATCCTAGGACCGATTATTTCACACGTTGATAGTGGAAGTCTCACCGGAAAGCTGTTGAGACTAAATCAGCCCTAGGTTTCCAATGAAGAAAATGGTAGATTTTTATTAATGGTGAATGGTTTATTAATGGTTACTGAAGTGGTAGACAAATTTTAGATATAGATCAGCTCTTAAAACTACTCCCTGTACTTGAGGAAATTGCAAAAAAATATTTTAATTACGTTTGTTTCATATTGACCTGACAGTTATTCTGCCCTGAGGATTATACAGTGGTTGGTTTGAGAGCTTTGTCGGCAAGTTAGGATAGTGGAACATTTTTCACTGTAAGTTATACCAAGACATTAAGCAATTGCTGGTTGATGCCAGCATACTGATGAAGCATGCAAGGTAGCTGAGCTCCAAGTTAATATGGAAATGAAAGCGTACATCTGTTATAAATAGCACCACTTTAGTTTATATAATTCATGCCATCGTTTTATCTGCCGTAAATCCAAAGGCATGTTGAGACTTGAATATTCATTATAATGTATTGGTGCTTTTAGCTCCCCCCCCCCCTCCCCATCTAGTCTATGAATGGCCACTTTACCTGTGCTATTTCTAAAATACAAAAGTTAAATTTTTTTAACTATATCAAAATATTATTCACAGTTCAATTCTTGCTCCTTGCTTGGACTCCAACTCCTGATTTGCAAGTTCTACCCAAAATGAAATATCAGCTGTTGTGTTTGTTATTGAGGGATAGTGCAGAGCACACCAGGATGCCAGTTTGCAAGATACTCAACTGAACTTTATTAATAACCCTGATTACACTGTATGTGAACTCTCATGTGGGAGTGGCTAACTTAACTACCGCTACATTGAAATTAAGAGATCAGTTCACTACCCATAGCATGAAACTTGTACTCCTTATGTAAACATAAAAAATAATAGCCACCATTTTAACTGTCTTTCTCTTTGTTTTTAATTGTCTCTCTCTGTTGTTCTTTTTTCACCAATTCCTTTTTATTTTTAAAAGACTCACTTTGTGAAATGATTTCAACTTTCAAACTTTTAAAAAATAAAACACAATCTAACAGAGGTCAAGGTACAGTACCTGGAAACTCTGGCAAGTGAGAGGATTATTCTGCCTCAAACAAGAGAAAATCTGCAGATGCTGGAAATCCGAGCAACATGCACAAAATTCTTGAGGAACTCAGCAGGCCAGGTAGCATCTATGGAAAAAAGTACTGTTGATGTTTTGGCCCAAAATGGTGACTGGATTATTCTGCCTCTTTAGTCACTTGCCCCAAGCCATTCAGCTATGGAGTATATCTCTGAGGTGGGACAGATAAATGACCTGAGCTGGTATAGGGTCCTGAAAGTGCTGGAGTGGATAGATGGTATGTCCACCTCAGGTATGTGGTCCTCGTCATAAGGATCAGGATACTCTACTTCTTTCCCTACCTTTGGTGGACTTTAAAGGTGCATGAGCATATACCTGTTCCGCCTTATTTCACCTTGTGATGTTCTGATCACAAATGAATGTGGTGCATGCTGTCAACCTATTGTTCCTTTGGTGAATTGGTCTGAAACCCAAAAAGACTCATCACTCCTGAGCAGCGACAAAGATTTTGCTCTGTGTCTGGGATCATGCATTTCCTTACACTGTTGTCTTAAAATTTCTCACTTTAAGTCCAGTGAGTGAGGTTGGAGAATGGAAAGGAAGATTGGACAGGTTTGTTCTCAGTCTCCGGCCCATTGACAGCTCTGATGGACTGTACCCATTCACAAAAGGTGTGGAGAAATAAGCTCGCTGTGCTTTCTAAGGGTCTTAAGCCTTCAGTGGGAGACCTTAAAAGTTTGCATTGTACTTTCCACTTCTCCATTTGCCTGTGGACTGCTTGTCTAGTGTTTGAACTCATAGTCACTGGCAAAGGCTTTGAATTCTGAGCAGCTGAATTATGGACCATTGTCTGTCACAAGTGTCTTTAGTGTTCTATGGTGAACGAATACAACTTTCTTGTGCTTCATAACTGCTGCTGAGGATGTAGAGGACAGCTTCGACAGCTGAACATTACATGAGAAGATATTTGCCTCTTTTCAGCTTGAAAATGGCTGTGCCTGCAATTTGTAATGGAAAGTTTGGAAATTCTGTGGGACTGTTTCAGCATGATCTCCCTGCTGTAGCTCAGACCAGGTCACCACACGGATTGCCTTGCTCTTAGGTGACATTTTTCAATCCCTTGTTGTCCTTGGTGGATTTGACGATTTTGCTGTGAATGGATGTAGAAATTATGAGTCCGGAGCCCTTTAATAGCAAATCATCAAGAATGGTGAGTGTGTCTCTTTCAAGCCAGTAAGATCTGAATTAATGAGCTCCCTTGGAACAGCTAGTCAGTATTGCATGACCTTGTTGCAGATTTGGTCCTTTTTCAAAGGTGTGAATCCAATTTACCCTGTGATGCAGGAAAGCTTTCATATACCTGAGCTAAGTAGATGGTGATAGCTTCCATGAGGGCGGAGTGTGCTTCCATCCACTCACTTTTGCACAACATCTTTGTCAGTGTCTGCTGTTGTGTAAGATTTGCTGACGACATGTTCAATGTCATAACAGTATCACATGAGCCTCATTCTGAATCTTTGCAGATGTGGGGTGTGCAAGTGTTTCAAGCTGAGAATGCTATCAAGTGGCTTTAGATCTGTTCAAAGTGGGAATTTAGTGCCTATCAAGTTGCCGGTGCCTCCTTTTCGATTTGAGCATAACGCTGTTCAGTGGGAGTCAGTGCTCCTGATGCATATACCATCGGTTTCCATACGCCACTGCAGTATTGCATGAGTACACTCCCTAGGCCTAAGGAAGAGGCATCTGCTGAGACCTGGATGCTTTCTTTGCATCAAAGAATGTCAATGTTGGTGGAGAGATGAGCTCTGCTTTAAATGATGAGAATGACTTCTCCTGTGGTGTGTCCCAGGTCCACACACTTTTCTGAGAGAGGAGGTCACGAAATGGCTTTGTTTTCTTTGGCAAATCTGGAATGAACTTTCCCAGCTGGTTTACCATGCCAAGGAAATAGTGGATCTCTGATACATTTGTAGGTTGTTCTGAGCTCCGAATGCCTGCCAATTTGTCTGAATATGGTTGCACTCCCTCTGAGGACAGTCTCAGAACTTCATCTCCATCTTTGCAAATTTGCATTTCTTTATGTTCAGTATGATTCCAGCCTGTTTCATTTTCTCCAAGGCAGCTTCCACTCTTGTCATTTTCCTCACTCGAGTCTCTGAAGATGAGTGTATCATCCTTGTGGTAGACTACTCCTTCTAGTCCCTCAAAAATTTGGTTCATTCTCATCAGAAAGAGTTCAGGGCTGATGAAATGCCAAAAGGAAGATGCTTGAAGGCAAAGCGTCCATATGGTGTGATAAAGGTTGTGAGCTTCTGTGACTCAGGAGCTAAACAGATCTACCAGAGCACTGAGTTTGCATCTAGTTTGGTGAAGAACTTGCTCCGCTCTGCATACCCAATGTGTGCTCAACAGAGGGCAGAATAAACTTCTCCTGCCTCATTGCATTATTCAATTTTGTTAGATCAACACAGATCTTCACTGTACAACCTGGCTTGGGAACAGAAACTGCCCGCACACCAGTCACTAGGTCCATTTACTCTAGTTATGTCAAGTGCCTCCATTGTCTCGAGTTCAGCTTTGACTTTGTTCAGCAATGGGACTGATATATACCACACTGTGGTGAGAGAGTAGGGCATTACTCCTGACCTCATTATGTAAGATACTGTACCCCCAGGCCTGTGAACAACTCTGGGTACTTCTCCTGCCCCTGACCGTAGTTTAGCAAATCCAACCTTGCAATGAGGTTCAGCTTCTCAATTGGCTTGTTGTCCCAGCAGTGAGGCGAAGAGATTCTGAACAGATATCCACTTAAATGTTTCTCATTTTTACGTAAACCTTCCTTTCACATTAAGCTTATGTTTACCTGGCTCCATAAGCACTTACTTTGTTGGGTTTGGTATAAATCCTGCTTTTTTCATCAGTTTTGTGAACAGACATTTGGGGATGGCTGTGACATCTGCCTCAGTGTCCTTTTTGAATGTCACTGTCTCATTATGCAACTGAACCATAGTAAACTAGCCTTGTCAATTTGAATCTAGAGATCCAAGGAAAGCTCTCTCTTCATCTAAATCATAGTCTTCTTTGATCTCCTAAGGAACTTTTTGAGTGATGCAGTCTTATATAATGGCCAACTCTATTGCACTGGTGGCATTTCACTTCTTTTGCTGAACAGAGCCCTTTGATGTGGAATGGAGACTTGCTGCATCTCCTGCAGCTGGACAATTTTCTTGCTCCTTGTTTTGCCTGTGTTACGTACCCCGTAACTGGGTCACTTACCAGCAAAGATAGAGAGGTCTGTTGAAGTCTGATGGTACTATTTTTTTAACAGTATTTATTGATAAAAAGACACAAAATAATATCAATGCAAACATACAGATAATATACTTCATCAATACTAAATCTAAAAGCGCGGGTATAATAATAATCAATAAGAAATAGCTCTATCGTTGTCTGGGGATAATGTATTGTCCGATGGAAATATAAAAGTCACTGTCATTCAAGCTGCAGCTCTTCGGTTGGAGAGAAAGACAGGTTAAAACTTGCCCGTTCCTTTTATGATGTCAATCCTTCGAGAGTCGTTGGGAGTTGAGTTCCCCGTTGTTAGCTAAAAACCGTCTTTCCGTGGCAAAGGTCACCGATTCTGGGCAAATGGAAGCGGACGCACGTGGCCTTCAACCGGCTTTCGCTATTACGGGATCGCTAGCGTTTCTTCTGGTGCGTCTGAGGGGCTGTCACCACAGACCCTCTTTTATCCTGACACAGGGTCTCAGATGTCAGTCAGGTTGAGATGATGATGCAATCCCTCCACCAGCCTCCCCCCCGGTTCATTGCTTGGAACGTTGATGCATCGTCCAGGATGCAATACACAAGCCCGTCTCCAAGAGACAATAGCCGGCATCAATGGGTCCGCCTCTCGGAGGCCAAGGCCTTGTGGATTCGGCATGTCTTTCTCTCATTTCCTGGGTCTCCTGAATTGACTCAATAGTGATCTTGCGATACTCACAAAGGAGGGGGCTACCCCGCACCCTTCGGCCCCTCAGGCCCCTCACTCCATTACATTCATAACACCCCCTTTCTTCAAAGCGTTTTCACCAGCGGTGAAAACGGAGTAGTACAGAGTCTTACAGGATTGTAGAATCTAACACAATACAAAAGTTTTTTCTTTTACAGAGTAATAGTTGTACATTCAATTCAGTATCTAGATGGTTACCGATTACAATTGTCACTTCCTTTAATATCTTAACATCTTGTACCCTACTAAAGTCTTGTAGCATCAGACTCCAAATGAATAGCCACCTATTTTTAGGTCTTATTTTTCTTTAGCCAACAAAACTAAAGAGTTGTGATCTTAGCTTACGGGTATACTACAACAGTCCATGCAAATACTAATCTTTATGTTGCTTTCAAACTTAACAGGCAGGCTTCCATGGGGTTTGTCTTTTATTCACAGGCTTTGTCGAAATCCCTTAAAACCGGTTTCTGCTATTTAAAAATGGCGTCCCCATTAACCCTCGTCTCTTTTCCGGTTAGTTCCCATGTGGGGAGTTCGGGTAACCTGGCAAAATAGGCTTTTGCCCGCTTCTTTCATAGGAGTTATTTTATCAACACTGTGTCCCAAACTTAGACCATCTTCTGAATTTCCACCCAATTCTTTAATTGTACGCAAGTTGCTAGCTTTCTCTTCAGGACCCTTCAGGTTATTAGTTTTCAGTTTGAACTCTTTGTTCAAGCAGCATTTCAAATTCTGCCTTTTCACACCACACTCTGGAATAACAATAGCATGGGGGGCCCCATCATCTTCCAACTCAACCTGTAAGTGATCCGCAGGTTTTTAATTTTCTTCATTCGATTTGGGAACTACATATTTCCCGTTTTCTTCAATGATAATATTCATCTCCCCACGTTTGATCTCCGCATTAACTTTTAACACACCTTTGAGCACAAACACCTGGGAACTCTCACTTCCCACTATTACCAAGGTTAACCCTTTCTTCACTGAACCAAGTCTATCTGACCCACAAGGACTGCATTCCTTTTCAACTGAATCAAATACCTCAGACTTTTTCTGAGCTCCATTACTAGGTTCAGTACCACGTGCATCCACATCTTGGACACTCTCAAATGGGACATCTGCCTCTTCCAGGCTTTCAATACCCGTACCCGGTCCAAATTCTAAATTCCCCTGATTCTCCCAGCTGCTCTCTGGGCAACTCCCTTCCGGAGAAAATTCAACCCCGCGGGCTGCAACAACCTCATCTGCCAACCCAGCAGACTTCTTCAAGGTAAGGGCATCCTTTTCATCTAGGACTGCCCTCATTTCATTATCGGGAACACCTTTAGAATTTTCAACTTCTTCAAACAGTTCTGCCAAACCAGACAGATCATCCATGTCTACCTCTGGACCTTTTAACAGCTTTACCTGTTTCTCATCTCCATTTCGTGCCTCTAGCACTTCATTCCTCGCTAAGGGAGGGTCTATCTCCTCTCCCTTACTCTCTTTCACTTTACTACCCTCTGTTTTACCACCCTCCAAACCCTCGTGGTACAGAGTCGGTAAAAACGTCTCGGCCAAATCGATACTGGCCAGATTTAAACTGCTCTCGTTCTCAGCTGCCTTTCTCGACATGCTGCGAGTGACCGTGCATGCGGGATAGATCTTGGAATCTAGGGGCAGAGCCTCAACACTCACAGGCTGTTTTGTCAGCGTCATTGCCGACCAAACCTTACCACCGGCTAAATTGTTACCCAGAAGGACGTCCGCGTCAGTTCTCGGGAATTCTGATCGCACCCCCATTTCAACTGGTCCAGAGACTAGCTCACAATTCATAATAATCTTATGCAAGGGCACCATTTCCATCCCTTTGCCTATTCCTTTCACAGCTACCACTCCCGTCTTGCGACCAAAATCTAGTACCTTACTGCTGATCAATGATAGTTCTGCCCCCGTGTCTCTCCAGATCCGAACTGGAACTGGGGTGCCTCCCTCCCTCACAGACACAGTTCCGGTTGACATACAAGTCTCAGACCCTTCTCGTACTCTGTCTACCCGGGGCTGTCTTGTCGATTTACTGATTACCACGGCACATCCGATAGGGACTGCTGCTTTCCCTTTTCCTGTCTCTTTCCTCGGAGCAAAGCACCTAGGTGCAATATGCCCCCCCTTTCCACAATTAAAACAGGTCAAGCCCGGAAATCTCTGGCCGTCTTGCCTTTCCCCCTCAATCTTACCACTAGCTCCCGGTGGGACCTCTGCCTCAGCCGGCGGGCTTTCTCAATCGTTTCCACGGTCTCTCTGGGAACTTTTATTCGAGGAAAACTTTGTCTTGTGGGTTAGGGCATATTCATCGGCGAACCTAGCAAATTCTGAGATGGATTTATTCGGCTTCTCATTCAAATACATCCGGATATCCTCCAAAACACAACCTTTAAATTCCTCAATCAGAATTAACTCCCTGAGATGCCAATAATCCTCGTCCACTATTTCTGCGGTGCACCAACGGTCCAAGAGCACACCCTTCTCATAGGCAAACTCGGTATACGTCTGATTCCACCCTTTCTTTAAATTTCTGAACTTTTGTCTATACGCTTCAGGTACTAGCTCATAACTCCGGAGAATGGCTGCCTTTACTTTGTCATAACTCTCCTCCTCTTCCTCCTCCATGGACAATGCCGTATATGCCCGCTGTGCCTTCCCTTTTAACACACTTTGTAACAATGCCACCCACTGTTCTCTGGGCCACTTCTGATTCACTGCCACCTTTTCAAAAAGCAAGAAATAACTATCAACATCTGTCTCCTCGAACGGAGGTACTAACCTCAACTCCCGACTAACATTGAACCGCTCCTCTGGGTCTGACCCCTGAACTCGTTGCTCTTGCCTTAACTTCTCCATCTCCAAGTCATGTTTCCTCTGTTTCTCTGCCTCCCTCTCCTTCTCGGCCCTTTCCTTCTCTTTTTCAGCTGCTTCCAGCTGTTTTAACTGAATTTTGTGCTCTCTTTGTTTCTCAGCTCTTTCCTGCTCCCGTTTCACCTCTAACTCCTTTAGCTGGAGCACATGCTCCCTTTCTTTCTCCTTTAGCTGGAGCTCATGCTCCCTTTGTTTGTCGGCTCTTTCATTCTCCTTCTCAGCTGCTTCCAGCTGCCTTAACTTAATTGCATGTTCCAACCTTAATTTCTCCAACTCTAACTGAGCCGTCCCACTAGCTGGTACCTTTTCAGGGATATTTTCCAATACCTCAGCTGTAAACACATTCTTCCCAATATAATACTGAGTTATTGCCCTTCGCACCTCCCGCTTTTTCATTGACAACCTCACCTCTACGAGGTTTAACCCCTTCGCCAAATTTATCAAGTCTGATTTGGTGGCCGCCTCTAGCGCCTCCAGAGTCGGGTTTTCTATAAATTCACCCACGTCCATCTTTGCTGGTTTCCCGTCTGGCTACCCACGTAACCAGATCCAAGTTTGGACTTACAAGCCCGATTCACTGGCTCCCCAATTTGGTATCAAATCCCAGACGAGCCCCCAATTGTTATGTACCCCGTAACTGGGTCACTTACCAGCAAAGATAGAGCGGTCCGTTGAAGTCTGATGGTACTATTTTTTAACAGTATTTATTGATAAAAAGACACAAAATAATATCAATACAAACATACAGATAATATACTTCGTCAATACTAAATCTAAAAGCGCGGGTATAATAATAATCAATAAGAAATAGCTCTATCGTTGTCTAGGGGATAATGTATTGTCCGATGGAAATATAAAAGTCACTGTCATTCAAGCAGCAGCTCTTTGGTTGGAGAGAAAGATGGGTTAAAACTTGCCCGTTCCTTTTATGATGTCAATCCTTCAAGAGTCGTTGGGAGTTGAGTTCCCCGTTGTTAGCTAAAAACCGTCTTTCCGTGGCAAAGGTCACCGATTCTGGGCAAATGGAAGTGGACGCAAGTGGCCTTCCACCGGCTTTCGCTATTACGGGATCGCTAGCGTTTCTTCTGGTGCGTCTGAGGGGCTGTCACCACAGACCCTCTTTTATCCTGACTCACAGGGTCTCAGATGTCAATCAGGTTGAGATGATGATGCAATCCCTCCACCAGCCTCCCCCCCGGTTCATTGCCTGGAACGTTGATGCATCGTCCAGGATGCAATACACAAGCCCGTCTCCAAGAGACAATAGCCGGCATCAATGGGTCCGCCTCTCGGAGGCCAAGGCCTTGTGGATTCGGCATGTCTTTCTCTCATTTCCTGGGTCTCCTGAATTGACTCAATAGTGATCTTGCGATACTCACAAAGGAGGGGGCTACCCCGCACCCTTCGGCCCCTCAGAGCTGTGGTACATTCATAACACCTGTCTGTTTTGTTTGAGCTGTGCTCTACCGTCACCCCTTTCTGGCTGAACCTTGTTTGTACCCTTTTTATACAGCTTCTAGCTTTAACTCAGCGTCATTTTCTTACAAAAGTTCTGCCTATTGCTGATGAACTTTCTTACTCTGCCTGACCTTAGTAATAGCTTTCTCTAGTGTGAGATTTGTCCACAACTGAAGTCTGACAATTTGGTGTCTAGTAGCCTGACAACAATTTTGTCTCTAATGAGCTCATCTCTCAGGTTTCACAAGCACAGTTGTCTGACAGGGCATACAATGCTGAGATGAAGTCATTTACACTTCCATTGGACTCCTGGTTTCTGGAGTTGAACTTTGCCCTCTCATGTATCACATTTCGCTTTCCCATGAGTTACGTATTCATTGAATTTGACCTGCACTGTTTTGTACTCCTTTTTCTGAGCATCTGAGTCAGTTCTACTCATAATGCCATCTGCTTTGTCACCCATGCAGTTTATCAGTGTGCTTACTTGATGCTCTTCTGAGTCCCCTGGTTTAGAAAAATCAAATGTCTCAGGGTCCTTTATTAAGTAGGTAGAGGTAGGTGCAGCAAATATTTATTGGTTTATTATTTTAATTATTTGGACTATTAATGTCTTCTCTCTCTGAGAGTTTGACTTTGCTGACTTCTGTGCTTTGTCAGTATTTCTGTGCTCTTCCCTAGTCTAGTGGCACACAGAGTATTCACTTTTGGGTGTAGCTTGAAGGTGTTGCCTATTCACCCTAGCCCTTTCTCAGCTTGTGTCTCTCATGGTGCATACACTTAGCAAACTACCATAGGCAGTTTAAGTTGATAAGTCTCTGTATATTTTGCATAGATATATGCTCTGCTGGGTGAGAAGCTGACAGTGATGCAGGTGGATGCTTCCCTGGTGTCATGGATTATTGATTACCTGACTGGCAGACCACAGTATGTGCGTTTGCAACACTATGTGTCAGACAGAGTGGTCAGCAGCACTGGGGCTCCACAGGGGACTGTCCTGTCTCACTTTCTCTTCACCATCTACACCTCGGACTTCAACTACAACACAGAGTCTTGCCATCTTCAGGAGTTTTCTGATGACTCTGCCATAGTAGGATGCATCAGCAAGGGAGATGAGGCTGAATACAGGGCTACTTTGTCACATGGTGCGAGCAGAACGATCTGCAGCTTAATGTGAAAAAATCTAAGGAGCTGGTGGTGGACCTGAGGAAGGCTAAGGCACCAGTGACTCCTGTTTCCATCCAAGGGGTCAGTGTGGACATAGTGGAGGATTACAAATACCTGGGGATACGAATGGACAATAAACTGGACTGGTCAAAGAACACTGAGGCTGTCTACAAGAAGGGGCAGAGCCATCTCTATTTCCTGAGGAGACTGAGGTCCTTTAACATCTGCCGGACGATGCTGAGGATGTTCTACGAGTCTATGGTGGCCAGTGCTATCATGTTTGCTGTTGTGTGCTGGGGCAGCAGGCTGAGGGTAGCAGACACCAACAGAATCAACAAACTTATTTGTAAGGCCAGTGATGTTGTGGGGGTGGAACTGGACTCTCTGACGGTGGTGTCTGAAAAGAGGATGCTGTCCAAGTTGCATGCCATCTTGGACAATGACTCCCATCCACTCCATAATGTACTGGTTAGGCTCAGGAGTACATTCAGCCAGAGACTCATTCTACCGAGATGTAACACTGAGCGTCATAGGAAATCATTCCTACCTGTGGCCATCAAATTTTATAACTCCTCCCTCGGAGTGTCAGACACCCTGAGCCAATAGGCTGGTCTTGGACTTATTTCCACTTGGCATAATTAACTTATTTTTATTTAATTATTTATGGTTTTATATTGCTATATTTCTTCATTATTCTCGGTTAGTGCGACTGTAACGAAACCCAATGTCCCTCGTGATCAATAAAGTATGTCTGTCTGTCAAAAAAAACCAAAATCAGTCTTGCTGTAAATTCTTACTTGTTCGGGATCTCACTTGGTTTGTAGCGCCAATTCATCAGCAGTTAATTACTCCTGACACCATGTTGTGTTCATTATTGAGGGATGGTGCAGAGCATACCAGTATGCCAGCGTGCAGGATACTCAACTGAACTTTATTGATAATCTTGCTTGTATAGTATGTTAACTCCTATGTGGGAGTGGCTAATTGAGGGACATAGGATTAACACAATTAATTACCACTACAAGAGGTGCAAGGACTGATGTTACTCTGTATAAAGAACAGACTTGCATTTCTTCCAAGCCTTTCATGTTGGGCAATTAGGGCCCAAAATATGCCTGACATTGCATTGATTGGTTATACTTCAAGTTCCTGTTAAAGTTCATGTGGATGATCATAAATCCATTTTTTCATGAACAGAGCTATCAGCTGGCATATCGCACTTGAAGCAGATCCCTTTCCTTTTAAATGTATTTGACAATGGGGTTAATTTATTAGTAACAGCTAAAAATCAATTGTCCACCAAAATAAAGATTTCACTAGGGCCACCTATGGGTACTACAATTTAACATGAAGGTAAGTCTTTAATTTCATTGTGTTTAGTGATGTAGTCAGTTCCTTAATATAATTAATTTTAAAATGAAAAAAAATTAAATCACATCTGGCAATGATTAGAGTTTGACTTTTACAAAGTAGTCCACATAGTAAAATCTCACAGTTTTGAGCTGGAATCATGACTAACATAATTCAGGCGTATTGCAATTTGGATTAGAGTAGAAGAAAGACATGACTGCACAGTCTTACAAGTAACAAGGATTTTAATTCCTTTGCAACAACATACAAGATGCAATTGACATTTTTGCTGACAATTGATGTAGAAAAGGAGATCTTGAAAGAAGTTTTAGATCAGGTGAAGTTTGCATCCACTGTAAGAAAACCATAAGAGATTTGAATACAAGAATGAGCTTTTTATAGTAGCAGAATTGGACTGGAAGCCCTATGGATCAGAAAATAGATAGGGTGTTTGCATACATGAAAATCTTACCAGCATCTCTCCTGACCCATGACCATTGCTACACAACTATCAAAAATGCCCACTGAGCCACACTTTGGTAAATCAGAGCAGCAGGCTATGCTCCTCTTCAATGCAGATAAAGTGAAATTACAGGATGCAGTACAAAGTGTTGTATAATGCTGGGCTGAAACAACAGATGAGCTTCTACACGAATGCTTTGAGTCAGTAGATAAGTCTTAGCACTTAGCCTAGATGAGTGTACCACCAGCATCATGTACAGTACTTTATCAGCAAGTGTGTTGAGGACTGTGTACCAAAGAGGACAATCTGGGTGTTGCAAAATTTGAAACCATTGATGAACCAGGAGACCTAATCTCCTCTGAAGTCTAGAACTGCAATGTCTATTGAGCTGACTCTGACCTTCACAAGAAATCAACATACAACCACCCAAAAGCTACTAGGGATGCCAAGAGACAACAGCAGTCCAAAATAGAGTCTCAATCCTATTGTCAGTTGTGGCAGGGCTTACATGCTATAATATACAACAAAAATAAGTCGGACTACATTGCTGACAACAGCACAACCCTTTCTGATGAACTTAACACATCCTGTCCATGTTTTGAACATCAGGGAACTGGAATGTCATCATGCACCTCAACAGCCTCCAGATCATCTGGACTTGACATAAAACCACTCTTCGAGAGAATGAACTCCTAGAACGCAATTGGCCTCGATAATGTCCTTACCCATGTTATTCGACTCTGCAAAGTATATCCAAAAAAAGGTGAGGTGCCTTAATTACTAATGCCAGTACCTCTGACATCTACCATCATGAAGTGCTTAGAAAGGCTAATCGTGACATGTATTAACTCCAGCCTCAACCCACTGCAATTCACCTACAACAAAAAAGATGCATGACAGACTCCATCTCACTTACTCTACACTTGGTATCTGGACAGTAAAGACACATAGGTTACTTACTTACAGCCCATTATGCCACTGTAATTAGGACAGTAATGAAGGTCCTCCATCTCTGGCAATGTTCATGCTTCCTTCATCATGTCAGTAGCTTCCCCTTGGTTTTGACTATTGTCTGTCATGTAAGTCCCGGTATTCCAGAATGTCACTGCATTCAGATTTCTGTTTCTATAACAGGAGGATTGAGAGGTTTAAGTTTCAAGTGAACATCACTAATAGCCTGAACTGGTCCACCCATGCTAATACCAAGAAAGATTACCTCCTGTACTTCCTAAGGAGACTAAAAAAATCCACACCAATCTTTATCAATGCACCACAGAAAGCATCCTATCCAAATGCATCATGGCTTAAGACCATAAGACACAGGAGCAGAATTAGGCCATCTGGCTGATCAAGTCTGCTCCGCCATTCAATCTTAGCTGATCCTTCTCTTTCTCCTCCTCAACTCCAGTTCCTGGTCTTCTCCCCGTAACCTTTGATGCCATGTCCAATCAAGAATCTATCAATCTCTGCCTTAAATACACCCAACGACCTGGCCTCCACAGCTGCATGTGGCAACAAATTTCACAAATTCACCACCCTTTGGCTAAAGAAATTTCTCTTTATCTGTTTTGAAAGGGTGCCCTGTTTTGAAAGGCTTTGCCCTCTTGTTCTAGACTCTCCCACCATGGGAAACATCCTTTCAACATCTCTGACTAGGCCCTTCAACATTTGAAAAGTTTTAATGAGACTCTCTCTTCACCCCCCCCCCCCCAATCCTTCTGAAGTCGAGCGAGTACAGACTCAGAGCCATCAAACATTCCTCGTATGATGACTCTTTCTTTCCTGGAATCATCCTTGTGAATCTTCTTCAATGCCAACACATCTTTTTAAGATGAGGAGCCCAAAACTGTTCACAATACTCAAGGTGAGGCCAACCAGTGCCTTATAAAGCCTCAGCATCACATCCTTGCTTTTGTATTCTAGACCCCTGCTAACATGGCATTTGCCTTCATCACCAGTGACTCAACCTGCAAGTTAACCTTCAGGGTGTACTGCACAAAAATTCCCAAGTCCCTCTGCATCTCAGATTCCTGGATTTTCTCCCTGTTTAGAAAAATAGTCCGCATTTTTATTTCTACTACCAAAATGCAAGACCATGCATTTTCTAACATTGTATTTCATTTGCTATTTTCTTGCATATTGTTATGACCCCAGCCCCCTCCTTTGTGAGATTCGCAAGAGCCCTAGTCAAGGGGGGGGGGTCAAATGACCCAAGAGGGGGAGAGACGTGCTGAATAGACACAGGAAAATGGGAGAGAGAGCGGGAGACGTGCTGAAGACCACGTTCCCCCGGGAAGCAGAATAAAGCGACTCTTTGACTATTGTCTCATGAAGACCACGTGTAAAGCCCTCGGGCAAAGTGGGCTGGTTGAGAGAGAGATTGGCACCGGCGATCCCGTGAGGAAGTATAAAGGAGGGTCTGGGGGGGGGAGGACCCCTTCAGACGCACCAGAAGACATGCTAGAGATCCTGTGACAGCGTTTTGATAGCAACAGCCGGTGGTGGGGTTCGTGTGCGTCTTTTCCTTGCCTGGGATTGGTGACCCCACAACGGAAGAACGGCTTAGCTACAGGGAGGCCACCGATGAGTGTTCATTCCCCCAACGAGGCTCCGACAAACCGAACTCCTGCAGGTTGGAAAACCTGTCGAGTAACTGTTTCATTCAATTCTCTCTCTCTCTTTCTAACAAAAGTGCACCAACGCGACACCACAACGACGGCAGCTGGTGGAACTGCAGTGACCGCAAAAGACTTTTAGATATCCAGTAAACAATATATATCTACATTACCCCTAGACAATGATAGAGCTTATTTCTGATTGATTATTACTATACCTGTGCTTTAGATTGAGTTATAACGACGTATATGATCTGAATGTTTTGTATTAACCATACGTTTGTGCCCCTTTATAAATAAAAACGTTTGAAAATAGTAGCATCAGGCTTCAGCGGACCCATCTATCTTTGCTGGTAAATTACCCGGTTACTGGGGAACGTAACAATATTCTCCTAATCTAAGTCCTTCTGCATCCTACCTGTTTCCTCAACACTACCTGCCGTTCCACCAATCTTCGTGTCATCTGCAAATTGACAACAAAGTATTCATCTACAGCATAAAAAGAAGCTGTCTCAATGCCGACCCTTGCAGAACACCAATAGTCACTGGCAGCCAACCAGAAAAGGATCCTTTTATACCCACTGGTACAAAAGGATCCTTTGGTATGTGATTAATCTGTCCTTGACCGCAAGGAAGAGAGTACGGAGAGTTGTGGGCACTCTCAACACATTATGAGATGTGCTCATAATCAGCACATCATTTAAACCAAACCCCATTCTATTGAGTCTGTCTACACCTCTTGGTGCTTCAGTAAAGCAGCTAGCATAATCAAAGATCCCAGCCACCCTGGACATTCTCTGTTTTCCTCCCTACCATCTGGCGGAAGTGTTATGCATCCCTTGGGTTTATTTTTTCTGTGGACTGTCATTTTAAAATGCCGGGAGAATGAGACTGACTTTTGGACACTGTTTGAGCTGCTCCAGAGAGAGAGAGGTGGAGTTATTTGATGGACAATCGATGTTATGGTTTCTCTGCAGCTTGTTTACTTTTTACAAGGACAGTCACAGATGCACAGAAAGACACTTGCTCAGAGTCAAGATGGACTCGGTCAGTGAGTTGGTTGCTGGTTTAAATTTCCAGTAGCCCAAAAGGGGTGAGTTGAGATCAATCCTGAATATTGATAAATGACTCTAAGTAGCCCATGAGGGTGAGGTTGTTTCCATTCAAATACAAAAATGTGATTGTCACTTAGTTAATCCACAGGAGTGGGTTTTCTGGTGAGGAGAAAACCTTTATGAATACCACATGTGTGTTGGTTCCCTTGAAGATGGTCCCCTTTGTGATAAGCTACTGTTGGTGATAATCCTTACGTGGATTCTGTTTGAGTATCCTGTGGCCACCACTTTGAGATGTCCTGTAGCTGAATTCGTGTGTGGTACCACTTGAGTTGAAAGGATATTCATTGAAGATCACTGTCGGTGGTACTTCGTGTGTGGAGTGGAACAACTTCGGAGATAAAACCTACTGCTATTGTTATTTTGTATTGCTGTTGTGGAATCTGTGGAATGTCAATGTAATTACCTTCTCACAACATTCGCCTTTGGATTACAAACATCTCGCGTTAATTAACCTGTGCATTTGAACTGAACTTTTCTTACATACCATCTTAAGACTGTATCACTTACCACCTAAGTTGAATAAGTTTGGGAACTTTATTTTTTTTTAACACCTATATACGCATAACACAGTTAACTCTTGATTTAAGTTACTATATGACTTATAGTTTGATATAGTTTAAGTTACGATATGACGTAGTTACTAATAAAGTAGTGTTTTGTTAACAGCAAAACCAGACTCCAGGTGTGTTCTATTGTTGCTGATACCTTTACAGGGTTGCGTGTGTGTAACAGAAGATACAAAATGTCTGAAAGCACATCCAACAGGCTCAATGACATCTTCAATCCCGCCATTATAAAATCATTGAGAGGTTCCCTAATATGATAAGATGGACTCTTGACCTTCTTGTGACCTTGCGTTTTACTGTATGCCTGAACTGCACTTTCTCTGTAACTGTAACACTTTATTCTGCATTCTCTTATTTGACTTTGTTCTATCTCAATGCACTCTTGTAATGGTTTGATTAGCATGGACAGTATGCAACAATGGCATGATAGTGTAGTGGTTAGCACAATGCTTTACAGTACTAACAACCCGGGTTCAGTTTCCACCACTCCCTACATTGAGTTTGTATGTTCTCCCTGTGACTTTGTGGGTTTCCTCTGGGTGCTCCAGTTTTTTCCCACAGTCCAAAGACATATGGTTTGGTAGGTTAGTTGGTCATTGTAAATTGTCCCGTGATTAGGCTAGGATTAAATCGAGTTCTGCAGGGCAGTGTGGGTCAAAGGGCCAATTCTGCATTGTATCTCAATAAATAATTAAAAATGCCAGACAACTTTTTCCACTGTCCCTCAGTACACGTGACAATAATAAACCAATTTACCAATTTATCCCAGAGAAATGGAACCATACACTAGACAGTATAGGTTTAAGGAGACAGTTTTTTCCACTGTCCCTCAGTACATGTGACAATAATAAACCAATTTACCATAAACTAGACAGTATAGGTTTAAGAAGACAGGAGAAAAAATTAAAAGGGACCCAGGGGGCAACTTCTTCACAAAGAGGATGGTGTGTATATGGAACAAGCTGCTAGAGGTGATCATAGAGGCATAGAATTATACAGCATAGAAACAGGTCCTATGGCCAACAAGTGCAAGATGGCCTGCCACACTACTCACATTTGCCAGCATTTTGAGGTACAATAACATTTGGAAGATATTTGGACAGATAAATGGATAAGAAAAGTTGAGAGGGATATGGGTCCAAATGTAGGCAAATGGAACAAGCTTATTTTGCGTTCAACATGTCCAAGTTGGGTGCCAGCTGGTGGTAGTGGCATCAGTGCCGGACTTTGGAGTGAAGGCTCCCGAGTTCAAATCCAGCCGGCTCTCTTACACGCTTTCCTTCCATGCTGGGTTGGGTGTTGAACTAGCAACTCAGCCTTGTAAAAACAAGAAAGCCTGCTAAAAAGACGCCATCATGTGGCATCCCGATGACTCCACTCAGAGTTAAGGGCTTTCTTCTCTTGTATATATCCAAGTTGGACAGAAAGGTCGGTTTCAGTGCTATTATGACTATGACTCTACAAGGGTGATAGATGAATGGGACCTGATTTGAGATGTGTGCAGCGGGATTTAGAATGGTGGGTGAAAGTTGAGAGTATGTTAAACATCAAGTAAGCAGGGAAGTGTGAGTGGTGGAAATACACAGTAGGGCAGGTAGTCCCTGTGCAAAGAAAAACAAAGTTAAATTAAGTCATAAAGTACATATGCTGGAGACTTTAAACCAACAATAAAGGAAAGGAGTTTAGATTATCGATGTAAATTAGCACAACATATAAAAACAGATTGTAAAAGCTTTTATAACTACTGTATATAAAGCAGAAAAGGGTGGCTAAAGTGAATATACATAGGTCGCTTGGAAGAAGGAATTAATATTGGATAATGTAGAAACGGCCACTAGTTTGAATGACCATTTTTGTTAGTTAGTGTTAGTGGAGGGCACTTGTAACATGCTGAAGAGAAATATGGATGCAATGGGCGGTGAGGACCTCAATGACAGTGACCTCACTGTCACTAAAGAAGTACAAACTAGTGGGCCTAATGGTAGATAATACCCCTGGTCCTAATGGAACTAAAGTTATAGTAGACAAGTTTGTGATAATTTACCAATATTTTCTGGATTCTGTGTAGGCCCTGATTGGAAGACCATTATTTAAAAGGATATAGGCAAAAGGCAAGTAGCTACTAAACTGATTAGCTTAATGCCTGCAGTCAGAAGAATGCTTCAATTCATTATTGATGGCGAAATAACAAGTCATCTGGATATTTGTGGATCCTCAGACAGGCAAGGCATGGATTCAGGAATGGCTGGTCCTGTTTGAAAAGCTTACTGGAATTCTTTGAGGATATAAAGAGCACAGTGGATAAAGCTAAATGTACACTTGGATTTCCAGAAGGCATTGGATGAAGTGCTGCATAAAAGACTTACCCATAAGATAAGGATGCATTGAGTTGGGGGGGGGGGGTGGGGTGGGGTGCTAATGAATTAGCATGGATAGGCGACTGGTTAACAGATAGAAAGCCGAGGGTTGGGATAAATGGGTGTTTCTCTGGTTGGCAGTGAGTGGAATGCCACAGGGGTCAGTGCAGGGTCTTCAACTGTTCATGTTTAGTAAACCTGTACACTTGCACGTTTAGTCAAATATCTAATCAGCCAAGCATATGGCAGCAACTCGATGCAGAAAAGCATGCAAACATCATTAGTTATTCAGACAAAACATCAGAATGGGGAAGAAATTTGATCTAAGTGATTTTGATTGTGGAATGTTTGTTACTGCCAGACAGGACGGATTGAGTATTTGAGAAATTGATGATCTCCTGGGACTTTCACACACAACAATCTCTCGAGTTTACAGGAAATGGTGCGAGAAACAAAAAAAAACACACAGCCAGTAACAGTTCTGTGGGAAAAATGCCTTGTTAATGAAAGAGGTCAGAGGAGAATGGTCAGACTGGTTCAAGCTGACAGGAAGGTGACAGTAACTCAAATAACCACGCAATACAAAGGTGGTGTGCAGAAGAGCATCTCTGAATGTGCAACATGTTGTACCTTGAAATGGATGGACTACAGCAGCAGAGGATCACGAACACACACACTCAGTGGCCACTTTATTAGGTACAGGATGGATCAGGTGTAGCATAATTAAGTTCACAGATAAGTGGAAAAGCAAATTGTGCAGAGCATGCAGAGAGCTTGTGGAGAGTTTTTAATGGGTTAAGTGAGGGAACAAGGATCTGGCAGACAGTATAGTGTCAGGAATTGCAAGGAAAGTAAAATAGAAGATTAGATTATTATTTAAATGGTGAAAGACTGCAGCATGGTCTTGTGGAGAGGGACTTGGGAGAACTGATACATAATTAGTTTGCAGATGCAACTGACTGCCAAGAAGGCAAATGCTAGGCTTCATTGCTAGGCGGACTGGATTTAAGAACAGGAGGTTATGCTGCAACTGTACAAGGTACTGATGAGACTACACCAAAAGTACTGTGTGCCATTCTGGTCCCCTGACCAGAGAATAGGTATGCTGTCTTTGGAGAAGGTTCACATGGATGCTTCCAGAGATGAGGGGATAGCCCACGAGGAGAGATCCAGTTACCTGAGACTATACTCCCAGGAAAAGGGGATCTATAGAAACATAAAATTGTGAAGGGGATAGATGCGATAGAGGCAAAAATGTTGTTTCCACTGGTTGGTGACATTATAACTATGGAACATAGGCTCAAGATTTGGGTAGAAGGGTGTAGAATGGAGATGCTTTACCCAGAGAGTAGTGAATCTGTGGAATTGTTTGGCCAGTTTTTGCCTATTCACAGTTTACAGTCTGGCAGCTAGTCAATAGCAAAGTCAGGCCCCTATTGATCTGTTTCTGACAACCATAACTTTATTTTCAAAAATGTGTCTAATCTGGTAACTGGAACAGCAAACCAGAGCAAACTACTTGAGGGTTTATGTGGCAAAATCTGATGACCCTTTGTTGAATGATTCCTGCTGCAAGAAAAACTAACAAGAAGCAATTTTATTCATAATAAAGCAAAGTTATTTCCTGGAGTCTGTGAGAATGAATAAATTACTGAAAAAAATTCATAATGCAAGAGGGTAAAATTGAAACACTGGCAAATAGATTCATGACTGATTGCAAGTATAAACATAATATCGATCTATATTAGACACTGACGGCATTAAAGAAATTTTAATATTACATTTATAATAAAATATCCTTATAATTTATGGTACAAGTATAAATTATCAGCAGCAAAGTTGGTCATAACTTTTTGTTACTTGTTTTATTTATAATGAAATATAGGTTATAAATAATGCAATTTGCACCTTTCTAAGTAATCTGTGTAGGAAGTGGAAACTCGTTTATTACTAATAAACAGATTGATGATTACCATGATACCTGTGATTAATTCACAAACCACATTGTTATTGTGTTACAATTGCTTTTGTTCCGTTAATCACAGAAAGCTACCCAAAGGAATTTGGAGTTGCCATAAGGCAAGAAGTCAAAGTACCCATTAAAGTTGATAACTGTAGTTCTGATAATATTGATGTTTTATTTAGGCAGACAATTGTGTGTTTTAACTCAATAACTTAGGTCTGTTACATGATTAGATCAGAGGATTTACCACTCCCCTCTCCACTCTCAGACCTGATGCAGGGTTTCAACCCAAAATGCCAACAATTTCTTTCTTCCCACAGATGCTGCTTGACCTACTGAGTGCCTCCAGTAGATTCGTTGTAGTACCAATTCAAGCATTTGCAAACTTATGTCTCTCGATCAAAAAATTGCTGTCCAAAACAGAGAAAGCAAAACAAACCTGCAGATGCCAGAGCCTGAAACAAGCTCAGCCCTGAAACACGAACTGCTGTCTCCTTCCACAGACTGCTGAGTTCTTCCAGATTCCAGCATCTGCAGTTCCATGTGTTTACCTTAACTGTGGAATTTACTGCAACTTCTCTTCTGAGTAGCCTACCTTGAAGGAATCTCTCTTCTTTTCTCTGATGGGATTTCTGTCAGTCTTTATTACACGGTTCACCCCAAATGGTTTCTGCTTCCCTTCATACCTCTGATAAATTTTTGGCCAAAGGACAAAAGAAGCTGTAAAGGCAGGTACCTGGATAGAAAAGGTTTAAAAGGAAATGGGACTGACCCAATCCCTTATTTATTCATTCATTCATTCCCCCTTTTTCTCTCTCTCTGTCCCTCTCACGATCACTCCTTGCCTGCTCTCCATGTCCCTCTGGTGCTCCCCTCCCCCTTTCCTTCTCGCTAGGCCTCCCGTCCCATGATCCTCCCTCGTCTCTATCCTTGTATCCCTTTTGCCAATCAACTTTCCAGCTCTTAGCTTCATCCCTCCCCCTCCTGTCTTCCCCTATCATTTTGGATCTTCCCCCCCCCCCACTTTCAAATCTCTTACTATCTCTTCTTTCAGTTAGTCCTGACAAAGGGTCTCAGCCCAAAATGTCGACTGTACTTCTTCCTATAGATGCTGCCTGGCCTGCTGCGTTCCACCAGCATTTTGTGTGTGTTGCTTGAATTTCCAGCATCTGCAGATTTCCTCATGTAACCCATGCAGAGAAAGTTCATGATCAGGAAGTGATGCTTGTACAAAATGAACTGCTACTCTCCCCAGATTCTCCACTACTTTCTGGGTAACCGTCTTGTCCACATTCAGACTGAATTTGCCTCAGGACTTCTCTGGCCAATCAAACTCTGTCCAATGGTGATTTGTCACCACAACCTGGTGCACCAAGTTAGGCTGTGCAGCCTACAGTATCCAATATAGTTTACTGCCAGATGTAACAAGTATACTCCTTTGGATACTGGTGGGGGGAGGGTAGCGACCTATCAGGCCACAGCACCTACCAGTATGGCCAGCTCTGAGGCTGAGCAGCAGCAGGGAAGGTGCAGGAAAGATACATTCCAAAGATGAAGAAATATTCTAAAGGGAGGTTGAGGAAAATGTGGCTGACAAAGGAAGTCAAAGGCAGCATAAAGGCAAAAATGAGGGCATATAATATAAAATAGCAAAAATTAGCGGGAAGATAGAGTATTGGGAACTTTTAAAAACCAAAGGGCAAATAAGAAAACTCATAAGAAAAGAAAATATTAAATATGAAGTTAAGCTAGCCAATAATATAAAAGAGCATACCAAAAGTTTTTTTTATATAAAGAATAAAAGAGAGGCAAGTGTGGATAGTGAACTGCTGGAAAGGTAGTAATGGGGGACAAAGTAATGGAGCATGAACTTAATAAGAATTTTGCATCGGTTTTCACTGTGGAAGACACTAGCAGTATGCCATGAATTGGAGAATGTCAAGATGCCGTTGCTATTACTAGGGAGATGGTGCTTGGGAAACGGAGAGGTTTGAAGGTAGATAAATCACCTGAACCTGATGGACTATATCCAAGGGTTCTGAAAGGGATAGCTGTAGAGATTGTGCGGATATCAGTAATGATCTTTCACTAATCACTAGATTCTGGAATGGTTCTGGAGGACTGGAAAATTGCAAATGTCACACTCCACTCTTTAAGTAGAGAGAGAGGCAAAAGTAAGGAAATAATAGGCCAGCGAGCCTGACTTCAGTGGCTGGGAAGATGCTGGAGTCCGTTATTAAGGATGAGGCTTTGGGTACTTGGAGGCACATGATAAAATAAGCCAAAGTTAGCATAGCTTCCTTAAAGGGAAATGTTGCCTGACAGACCTTTTGGAAATATTTGGTGAAGTAACAGACAGGATAGACAAAGCTGAGTCAGTGGATGTTGTTTATTTGATTTTCAGAAGGCACACATAAGGCAGCTCGTCAAGAAAACAGCCCATGGTTTTACAGGAAAGATTGGCTAACTGGCAGGAGGCAAAGAGTGGGAATAAAAGGGGTCTTTTTTGGTTGACTGCTGGTGACTAGTGATGCTCTGCAGGAGTTGGTATTGGGGCCACCTCTTTTCATGTTATATGTCAATGATTTGGATGATGAAATTGATAACTTTCTGGCCAAGTTTGCAGATGTTATGAAGATAGGTGTAGAGGCAGGTGGTGCTGAGGAAGAAGGGAGTCTGCAGAAGGACTTAGACAGATTAGAAAATGGGCAAGAAGTGCAGATGAAATACAGCGTAGGGAAGTTTATGGTCATGGACTTCATTAGAAGGGATAAAGGCAAAGACTAATCTCTAAGTGGGGAGAAAATACAAAAGTATGAGGTGCAAAGGGACTTGGGAATCCTCTTGCAAGGTTCCCTGAAGGTTAACTTGCAGGTTGAGTCAATGGCAAGGAGGCAAATGCAACGGTAAGCATTGATTTCATGAGGACTACGATATAAGTGCAAGGATGTAATGCTGAGGCTTTATCAAGCATTGGTCAGACCGCACTTAGAGTATTGTGAGCAGCTTTAGGCCACTTATCTAAGGAAACATGCTAGTATTGGAGAGAGTCCAGTGGAGATTCATGAGGATGATTCCATGAATAAAAGGGTTAACAAATGAAGAGCATTTGATGGTTATGGGTCTGTACACTCTGGAGTTTAGAAGAATGAGGGGATCTCATTGAAATGTATCGAATATTGAAAGGCCTAGATAGAGTGGATTTGGAGAGAATGTTTCCTGTAGTGGATGAGTCTATGACCAGAGGGCACAGGCTCAGAATAGAGGGATGTCCATTTAGAACAAAGATGAAAAGGAATTTCTTAAGCCAGAGGGTGATGAATCTGTGGAATTCACTGCTGCAAATAGCTGTGGGGGCCAAGTTAGTATATTTAAAGTGGAGGTTGATAGATTCTTGATCAGTCAGGGAGAATGTGGTAGAGAGATATCATCAATGGAATGGTGGAGCATGCTCGATGGGCTGAATGGCCTAATTCTGCTCTTATGGTCATTACTCTTAGTCACTTCCTCACTATGAACACATTACACTATGTTTTTTATTATGCTAATTTTGTCCTTTATGTTTTATTGGAAATGGAACAGGAATGTTGTGTCTCTGAAGCTATTTTTCTGTGATGCTGCTGGAGTTTTTCATTACACCTGTGCCTTACACATGTACTTCTTGTGCCCAAGATAATAAGCTTTTGTATGGATGCCATTCAGATCATTTTCCATACAGAAGTTCGTCGCGGTGGTACAAATGGAAAACAATAACAATGCAGAATATACTCTTACAGGAGAGCGGCGAGCGCAGGTAGGTCCGATCCAATCCTTGTTACGAGAAGTTGATGACTTCCGGCTGTCTTTCAAGGAGAGATACCTCAAAACGGCGGCGTCTGCCACCCAAGTCTTGCCTTGTTCTCATTGCTACCATCAGGAAGGAGGTACAAAAGCCTGAAGGCACACAGTCATCTGTTCAGGAATAGCTTCTTCCCCTCTGCCTTCCGTTTTCTGAACCCACGAACACAACCTCATTACTTTTTTATTTCTATTTTTGCACTACGAATTTAACTATTTAATATATATATACTGTAATTCACGGTGTTTTCCTATTATTTTATTTCTATTATTATGTATGGCATTGTACAGCTTCCACAAAGACAACAAATTTCATGACATATGCCGGTGATTTTAAACCTGACCCTAATTGTGACCGCGATCTCCGGCTCCAGCTCCACACGCTATCTGAAGCTCGGAGCCCCGCCCCCACCGCCTCTGGCCACGCCTTCCCGCCGCCCGGGCCCCGCCCCTAACTCCGCTGTGCGGCCGCGCTGGCTGCGGGGAAGGCGGGCAGCCAATGAGGAGAGCGCTGGGCAGCGGCGGCCTGTCAGTGAGCGGGTGGGGGTTGGATGCAGCAGCAGCTGGGCTTCAGCGGCGGAGAACAGCAGCAGCAGCAGCAGGGAGCGGCAATCACCACTCGGTCTTAGTCCTCCTCTTCCTTCCGAACCTCTTCCCAGTCAAACCCGGCACTTGGGCTTTGCCCTCGGCCTTTCCCAGCCCTCACAGCCCCGAAGTCAGATGGCCGGGCTGTCGGCGGCGGCAGCGCACGGGGAGTCGGCCTTCAACCCCCAGGAAAAGGAGCTGGCAGAGCGCTTCAAGCGCCTGTATCCGGCCGTCGACGAGCAGGAGACGCCGCTGCCGAGGTGCTGGAGCCCGAAGGACAAGTACAGCTATATCGGCCTGTCTCAGAACAACCTACGGGTGCACTACAAAGGTAAGCGGGGCGACGAACGACGCCCCCGCCCCACCTCCTACCCCAAGCAGGGTGACAGGCCCTTGGCCCCACGTAGAAAAAGCCCAGTGAGATCAGGGGCCTTGGTCTGGGACATCCTGCTCCCCTCCCCCTGCATCGGTCCGGTAAACGGCCGGCCGGCCAGCCGGACTTCCGTACTCCAGGACGGGTGGAAGAGAGGAAGGAACAGGGCCTTTCATGACATATCATCTGGGCCCAGGGCCTGTGCGGAGAGTTAGATTCACCTGAATTTGTTGTGAACTATGTTGGGCATTGGGCTTTCGGGATAAGATGTGAACCAGATAAGCACCTAAAATCTGCCTTGCATCAGCAGCAATTTTAAACAAAAGTTAATCACACTAAAGGTCATTTAGAGTTGAGAACTGACTAACCGATTGAGCTTGGAGGCACCTGTGTTCATATTGGTAATTAAGATAAACTTTTTTTAAAGAACAACACTCGATTTTTACTGTAAATTTAGGTCGTGGCAATGAGGTAATAGGTACAATTTTGTTGTTAACAACTGAATTTGAATACATGATCAAAAGAAGGTATTTAATTCCAGATAAACTTGTGAATGTGAGAGGATCAATAATGATTACCAATCATGTGCTGTGCTGAGTTATAG
The DNA here is from genome assembly GCF_048418815.1 of Hemitrygon akajei. Lineage (NCBI taxonomy): Eukaryota > Metazoa > Chordata > Chondrichthyes > Myliobatiformes > Dasyatidae > Hemitrygon > Hemitrygon akajei. The sequence goes on along the minus strand of NC_133143.1, from coordinate 16,980,912 downwards.
CAGCAATCTCTAGGGGCTGGAAAGGAGTTTAAAATTAGAAAGAATGACTTGGTAGCTGTCATTGAGTAAGAGGAGGTGGCATAATTATTGCTTAGTATATGAGTTTTGAAGAGCAATATAATACCAAAAGCAATGAGATTCTCTCATTTTGCAGTAATGGGTAGGTGAATTAAAAATGAAAGCCCCCTACTAAGTTTTGTTAGGACTGCTGAAAAGATCCTGGGGCCTCTTCCACCCATTAAAGACATATTTATCAGGTGTACTGTATACACAGGACCCTTAGCATTGTCACTGATCTCTCCCATCCATGCAACATTTGCTTTGACCCCCTACCATCAGGCAGCATTAGGACAAGAACTATTAGGATGAGAAACAGCTTCTTCCCACAGGCCAGAAGACCACTGAACTCTCTGCCACCATCCAGGAAACATCATATATGAAGAGACAGTTTTACTGTTAATTTTTTAACATATATATACACTTTGTATTAGTTGTGGTACTTTTGTTTCGTGTGTGTGAATTGTGCACCTTGTTCCGGCTGAACATTGTCTCATTTGGCAGTGTACATGTTTACCATTAAATAACTTGAATGGTTAAAGAATGGAGAAAAGGACAAAAGTAGATTGTTTCCCAATCAAAGTTTTGTATACTCATTTCAGAGTTAGCTATATGTATTCAAATTTTGCAAAAAAAATTGTAATATCGAAGTTAGCTGTGATCAATTTTGTGTTTTTCTTCTTTGGGGTTTTAGAATCTGAATGTTTTAACAGTCATGCCCCAAAGGGATAAAGTGGCTTAGTACCAAGAGTCACAGTTAGTCTGGATATTTTTTCTCCTGCTTGATTTTTTTTCAATGATCCCTTTTGTAGTGGATGACCACCTTTTTATTTAGTGACTTTAGTTGTTCTAATCACAGTTTTAGATTTTGACCAGTTTTTGTGTTATGTTTTATGTGTGGGTCATTTTCTTGAATTCCATTTCACTGCATTGTAAGATATGCAGATGAAAAATGACTCGATGGAGGAAAAACTGGATCAAAATAGGTAATGACTGACTTTATTGGTGGATGTGTATGACTTGCAGTTTTCTGTCTTGTTATCAGATCAAGTGACTGATTCATCTATCCTGCACAAATATAAGGATTCAAATTCTTTACAAATATTTCTCATGGTTGTCTTTCCTGTGTTCTCAGATGTCAGTGTAATATTATCTGTCTTTATTTGAGGTATCACTGCTCAGTGATGTCACTTGAGTGCAAAATTTTTGATTCTGCAGAATGATACCAAAGCACAAGTATGTTTGCCAATAAAATTATTTAGTGAATAGAATAAGTTATCTGTAGCTTCTGAGGCCAGTATTGAAGGTGCTTTGTGTCCTTATTAATATTTGTCACTTAGTGATGCTGAATGTTTCTGGAGAGGAACTGTTTTTGGTTCAATCAGACACTGCACAGCAAAACCATGAAATCTTCAACTTTGGTTGAAACCATTGGCAAAAGATAGTAACATTTCATTTGATGACTTCTGCTAATGCCTTATTTGCATACTAATGTATCAGCCTATTTGGAATGAGTCATAAATCTCTTGTAAGATATTCCTCAACTGAGCCAGTTTGATATTTGGACACCTCAGAAACATGGGCAGTACTGCTGTTGCCCCACAGTCCCAGAGACCCGGGTTCAATTCTGACCTTGGGTGGTGTCTGTGTAAAGTTTGCATGTTATCTCTGAGACCATATGGGTTTCTCCCACAATCTAAAACGTATGAATTGGTTGGTTAATTGGCCACTACAATTGATCCCAAGTGCAGTGTAACCTGGGTGGATTTGCTGAGAAATTGGTTGGTATGGGCTGAAAGGCCTTTTCCATTGCTTCATCTCTCTGACTCCAGGGCATGGAAGTGGAGACTGAATGAGTTATTTCATTTCTTAGTTGTGATTGTTTACACAGTCAGGAGCATATTGCTGAGTTAAATTTTATGACAGGGTTGAAAGAAAAGGGCCCAGATGGGGTTCCACATATAGATAAGGTTTTATCTGTTTAAGCTTGCATTGGCAACTAATTCAGTAATTCAGAAGCAAAGTAGCTGACATTGTGAGAAATCCACCAAGTTTCTAGCAAGTTACTGATTGGGTTTTTACTTCAGATGTGAATGTGTCTTTCTGCATAATGTATTTATTGAAGTACAGTACATTTTGTTCTGGCATTTTATAAATTTTGGAAGATCATATTTTGCTATAAATGGTGATTGGTTGAATGAAGGATAATTTCAAGGTTGGAATGAACTTTTTTTTCCCCCTCCGCTATCCAATAATCTGGTTATTCACTCATATTGCATGTGGCAAAACTTCCAACTTTTTTCATTGCTATCCTTATCCACGCTGTTATGTTCTATTATGCTACTTGTCTCTTTCACAAGTATGACATTAGCATTGTAGGGCTTTGAAATGAAGACATCTACCTTTTTAGTCTTATCTACATTTAAGTATACTTTATTGATTCAATAAGATTGCTCAAACAGTGAGCAATTAATTATCTTTCTCCTACACATACAAAATAACTTTTTGAAACTTCCATCTTCCTGTGATTTCTATCTTTGCGGCACTGTCCTGTATTTTTGTATTTGTGTATCACATTTTTGTAGCTGATAAGTTAGCGTTAGTGCAATGGCTTGCTTTCCCAACTTGACAGATTTAGTTTGATCTTTCTCCGTTCTCATTTGATATCTATGCATTTGCTACCTTTTTCCAGATTCAGTTTCATGTTGGGTATTGTGATTTTTTTTTCAGCTTGCCAACTCCAAATCTATTCTCCTTTCAATAAAATTGACTTGTTTTTTTCTGTTTTTTATAATCATTATCTTAAATCCTGCTGTTATGATCATTGCCTAAATTATGTATTTTATGATGACTCTTCCTTTCCCAGTTCCAACCATATTTCCTCCAAGGTTAGATTCCTTGCATTTTGGGTAAGGAAGAAGTGCTGTAACCTCATCAGAGTTGGGCAATATTTGCATGCATTAGGTTGCTTTGAATTTCCCCATTTAGTTGAGTTGAAAGCTGAACTGAGCTCAGGATCACTGACAACTGATATGGGCCAGCTTGGAGTTAGCAGGAATGAACTCATACAAACCTTTAAACTGCAATTTATTGTACTAAAGAATTGAGGCATAATCTGCAAACCTTTATTGGGGTAACAAAGTATTGCTTGGTAATATTGTGGTGATTTAAAATCTGATAAATACATAGCATTTAAATGTCTTTTAACATAATGTTAAATGTGAGCATACTAGTATTTTCCATTGTGGCAACCTTGAGAGACTGCACCGACTCTTGAAACCACAGTGTGTTAAGCAAGGAGATTAAAATATGCACATCTTGCAACAATAATGGGCCTTGCAAACAATTAGAATGTACATTTTGTACACATGGAGGTTATTTCAGTGATGCCACAGCAAATAGCTTTTCCACATTGATTCTATACTGTACTACACATCCAATCCTTTTTTTGAGGTAAACAATATCACTCAGCATTGGGAATTTCTATAAGTGCTAATTGAACATGGGTTTGTTTTCAGTGGTCCAGTGCAAGGGAAAGTCAGTAACTGAAGTGGTTCACGTAATTGCCAATAAAAATGACCAGTTCGTCTTTTGGTGGCAGTTTAGGAACTGCATTCAACTTTGCTCAAGGGATCAGCTTAATTTGCCATAAACATTTACATATACTGGTTAATTGGGGCAGCCACTTATTTAGAACAACTCTTAAAGGACAAAAGTTAATCTAGAAAATTGCTGAGATTCTCTTTGTTTATTTGGGACACTATGCTGCTTAATTAGGACAGGAGACTATTGCTGAACAGTTTGTAACCCGAGTCACATGCATGCACGTCATGTGGTCATGTATACTGTGCTTGGGGCGAACAGTTTTTAAATACCATCACTTGTGTGTTTGTGTTTAAAGTGCAATAATTTTTGTCATTGATAGTTGAGTGATAAGCAGTAAAACAACTCAGTACTGTTTTGCTCACTGTGGTTTCAAACATTTAGGCATGAGATCAGAAACAGCTGAGACTACTTCACTACTTAACAAGTTAGGAACTATGAAGAATTGAAGGTATTGCCAGTCTTGTGAATGTTACAGTGAAAATGAAGACTTGGAGGATGCAATCATTAAAAACATTGTTAGAAGCAGTCCATTATCTGCATCCTGTGGCTGCGCTGATTTTATTCATTTACAGTCAATCAAAAGATTCATTCACTGTGCAATGGATGAATTCCATAAACACAAGATTCTGTGGATACTGGAAATGCTCAAGATGCTGGAGGAACTAAGCAGGTCAGACATCTTCCATGAAAATGAATAAATAGTCACTGTTTCAGGCTGAGAGCTTTCTTCAGGACTAGATGAATTCCTCCATCAACAACTATTAGGAACTAATATGCAGTTTTATAGTGGTATAGTAGTTTTGGTAGTGTTCTAATTTGATCTGTATTTCATTTAAATGTATAATTTGTTACTCAGTTAAATAGTAGTTTGCCTTTTTAATACCTTAATTATTTCCATGACACTTCGGCTATTTGGGGTCGCTGAACTGGGCCGAAATGTACTGGTCCTGATGTGTCCCAATTAACTGGAATCCACTGTATTAGAAATTTGCTGTGGTGTGTTGGGGCAACATTCAACAAAAAACAACATTCATCAATTATAAATAATAAAGAAGTAGGTAAAATATAAAGTTAGAATGCAGAGAAATGAAATAAAATGTGAATAAATGCATTCATACCAGCATGTATTTACAACATAAAGAACATTATAAAATGAGGTTTAAAATGTATGCTGTGTATTGATGGGATACTAGAGGGTGTTGGGGGCTAAATTGAATGGTTGATCCTGGTGGAACAAACTTTTAAGACGGCATTAAGTTTTTGTTTTAATAGGCCTAAAGCCTTTCCTGAAGGGAGCTTTTGGAAAAGGCGATTTGCAGAATGGGTAGTGTCTTCAATGAAAATACTATCAACTCTTAAAGTAACCAGTGATTTTACAGTAATTACTAATTTTGGGAGATAGTTTTAGGACCCCACAATTCAGATGGGATGGGAAATCATAGGAGAAAATTCTGGAACAAGTCAGCTGGGTGAATATGAAGAGAAGCACCTATTGTTCAGGTTGTCATAATTCATCAGTTATTACATTTTTTATTGTACTGTACTTGTGTCCCAATCCTCTTTCTCATATCTCCTTTTTCCACAGGAGGTGGAACCCCTTAATTCCATTCCCTTGTGTATTTGCTGCTAATCTAATCACTTTCACATGCCCATTAGCAATGCTTTGATTATACAGAAACCCATGCTGGGATGACTTATAGAAGTCAATTAACCTGCAACTGTATGATTTTGGGAGATGGAATAAAACTGGAGTACTAAGGAAACCAGTGTAATCAGTGAGAGCATGTAAACTCTACACAAACAGCAGCAAAATGTCAGGATTAATTCCTAGCTGGAGCTGTGAGGCAGCTTCTGTCCTATTAGAATGACATAGTTGTGTGAATGTATCTTGCTACTGCTCTAGTTTAACTTGCTGCCTGTAAAATGTGTACCACAATGGATTCAAGTTAATTGGGACATACCAGGACCACTACATCTTGGCCCAGTTAACTGGCTGTCCTAATTAGCTGAAGTGTCATGGAAATAATTAAAAATATATAAAAAAGCAAGCTACCATTTAACTGAGTAACAAATTGTGTTTAAATAAAATATAGAACCAATTAGAACACTACCACTACAGGATATAAAACTAGTAGTTTCTAATAGTTATTGATGGAGGAATTCATCCAGTGTACACTGCCGTGTTCTTTTGATTGACTATAAATGAATAAAATCTGCACAGCCACCTAGTGCGGATAATGGACTGCCTTCATACAATACCTTCGAGACTGCATCCTCCAAATCGTTTTCATTGTAACATTCAAGATGATTGTCGATACCTTCAAATTCTTCATAGTTTCTAACTGTTCGACAACAGTCTTCTGCGCTAATTAAGCAGTCTTAATTGGCAGTCTTCTGCCCCAATTAATCTCTTCATTTATTCCAAATAAATGAAGAGAATCCTGACGATTCTCTTAATTTTTTGTTCCTTAATAGTTGTCCCAAATAAGTGGTTTCCCTGATTAACCAATGCACAATCCATTGTATTTGAGTCATTCAAATTAATATTGATTGTACCATCAGCAATAATTTTGTCTCTATCACCCTTTTAGGTATTGTGTCACAGTACCCAGTGAACTATTGGGTCACTAAAAGAAAATCTTAACTCTTTTCAGTATTTTCACTGATCACTTTAAACCTGTATTCTCTGAATATTGAGCTCTTTGCTAAGAAAACAGTCCTTCATAATTTTATACACCTGAATTAATTTTCCCCTTAAGTTCTTCTATTACAAAGAAAGCAATGCTAGCTTATTCAGTGTTTCCTCAAAGCTATATTTTTCCATTCCTGTCACTATCTTTATAAATTTCTCTTGTGTCCTGTCAAGTGTACTTGTCTCTTCCCTGTGGCATGGTTAAGGTGTAGTTTACCTAATGTTGGACAGAGTTCTAACACTACCTTCCAACTGTATTGTTCATGCCTTGGCCAATAAAGGATAATATCCTTTTGGCTTTTTCAAAGTAAATTTTATTGTCAAAGTACATATATGTCACTATTTACAACCCTGAAATTTATTTTCTTGTGGGCATACTCAACAAATCTATAGAATAGTAACCATAACAGAATCAATGAGCAACCAATAAACTGGGGTGTTCAGAGTCCAGAAGACAACAAACTGGCCAGTACAAAAAGGAAAAAAAATACTAATAAGTAACCAATAAATATTGAGAACATGAGGTGAAGAGTACTTGAAAGTGAGTCCATGGGTTATGGGAACATTTCAGTGATGATGCAAGTGAATTTGAGTGAAATTATTCCCTTTGTTCAAGAACCCTGATGGTTAAGGGATAGTAACTGTTTCTAAACCTGGTGGTGTGAGACTTAAGGCTCTTGTATCTTCTTCCTGATGGCAACAGTGAGAAGAGAGCATGTCCTGAGTAGTGCAAGTCCCTGATGATGGTGGTTTGTGCAACAGCTTTTCAGGTAGATGTGCTCAATGTTTGGGAGGGCTTTACCTCTGGACTGGCATATTGGAATGGGAATGTATATCAGTAAGATTCAACATTGATGGGGACACCGCTTCACCAAGTCCACCAGAAAAAGTGGGATCTTCTGGTGGCCATTTCAATTCTACTTCCTATTCCCATTCTGACATGTCTGTCCAAGGCCCTCTCTGTTGATGCGATGAGGCTGTACTCATGCTGGAGGAGTAACACCTTGGATTCAGTCTGAGTAGCCTCCAACCAGATGGCATGAACATTAGCTTTTCAAACTTATAATTGACCCCCCTCACCATGCCCCCATTCCCATTTACCCCTCACATTTCTTTACCTGCCATTGCCACCCTCTGTTGCTCCTCACCTTTCCCTTTCCTCCATGGTTTTCTGCCTCTCCTATCAGATTCCCCCTTCTGTCCTTTATTTCTTTCTTCATTCCCAGCTCTTACTTCATCCCTCTCCTCTCCCAGTTTCACCTACAATCTACCACCGTGTACTACTTCCTCCCCTCCCCCCGCCTTTTTGTTTTAATTTAGCTTTGTTTCTAGTCCTGATGAAGGTTCTTGGCTTGAAACTTCAACTGTTACTCTTTTCCACAGGCGCTGCCTGGCCTGCTGAGTTCCTCCAGCATTTTGTGTGTCATTTGGATTTCTAGCATCTGCAGATGCTCTTGTCTTTGGGCCGTGTCCACTACATTTTGTAGAATTTTGAACCAGTGTATTGACCTGCCCTGCTATCTTTAAAAATACATTGATTCAAATTGCAATCTAATTGTTCTGCTTTGCTTAATTTCTTTTCATTACCTTGTTCTCTTTTGTTTTTCTTAAAAATATTTGGAGAGAATGAATTCATGCAAATAATACACTGTGGGCCTGGCTATATGTTGCTATCCAGACCAATTTTTGTGGTTTTTGAAGTAGCCAGTGAAGTTTAATGAAGTCGTTATTCTTCCATGCATTACATATGGAATAAAAAGTAATCAGAGGGAATTTTTTTATGGAAGTGAGAAACAAACTACTGAAGGAAAGAACTTGTGTAATACTCTCATAATACTTTTTCAGATATTAACTTTGGCTGAATACATTTTTGACAGAAAACATTTCAAGGTAGTTTAAGATGCTGTTGGTACCATGTAAAAGCAAATCCTAGCATATTTACCAAAGAACCAAATTGCTCATTTTGTTGATGATTAGGGGAGGGATTTCTTTCTTGCCCAAAATGTCTTTCTGTCATCAAACAGTACTGAAGTGCACAATGCAAGCGGGATCCCGCTTTATCAGGCTTCATTATTGTTGCCAGTGAAATGTTATTAAACGTACCGGACCATATCGAGACAAATGCTTATGCAAGCTTTGAATTCCAAGGGTTGAACATTTATTATAACTGTTCTGAATTTGAACAGCAAGCAGCATTATCAGGAACCAATAGCTGCTACTGAGAATTCCTTAAAGGAATTCCTGGTGTGATGCTGGTTGTTTTACTTCCTTTTCCAAAATGTCTTTATTACATGTTAGTGTTGTATTGATGTGTTCAGGAATGACTTTACACATTATTTGTGCATATTAACTCTTTGTTTTTAACTTTTATTGGAAAAATATTGAGTAAAGTATTGGTTCAGTTATTAAAATTAAGTTTTACTGGAACCTTCTGTTCACTGGGACTATTTATTAGCCCATGATATAGTTGAGTAGACAAACTTGTAGCTGAGTTATAAACTCTAAATGCTTAAGCTTTCATATTAATTGTGAAATGCTGAACTGTGAGCTGAAGCTAATCTTGTAATTTGCTTGCTGTTGGTTTTCTGTATAATTCGTATTTGGGACCTTTCCTCAGATGGAGTTGGACCTGATTTCAATTGTGGGGCCTATAAACAGATTTCACAGCTGGAGTGAAAGCAGCTTCATTGGGGAAAATAACTATTTATCTGAAATGATAGCTTTATCTTTGTCTGCAATGGGTCATAGCTGCTATGTTTTGAAAATTTGATTCTTTAGTAACAATTACTTTCTATCTTGAACAACATAGTATCTCCTAATTTCTTGTTTACATTTGATAACTATTTTGAAAAGTGTAATTTTAATTATAAATCTCAGATTGTATATAGATGCAATTAAAGACAGGCAGTAGACTTCTAATAATACTGTATGCTGCCTTACTGGGACAAATTTGCTTCAGGAGATGTCCTGTGGAATTTCTTAGTTACCATCCTTTTAATTTCTGATTTCTCATTTTGGAAATAGAATGTATTTGAATTTTTTAAAAATGCCTTTTTGGATCTGAGTTCATTTTTGAACAATCTGGAAATGAAGCATTAAATAAGACAATTGCCCATAATGTTTTATCCCCTTGAAGCATGTTTCATCAAGGTTTCATCTGTTAACTTGCTGTGAACTGTTGCTAGATCTTTTGTTACGTCTCTTAGTAATTTTAATAAAATGTTACTAATTCAGATTTTCCCTCTGCTTTTGTACCTTCAGGTCATGGCAAAACGCCAAAAGATGCAGCTTCAGTCCGAGCAACTTTTCCCATTCCTGCTGCGTGTGGGATTTATTACTTCGAGGCAAAGATAGTCAGTAAAGGAAGAGATGGGTGAGAATTAACTAACCTCAGCCTTGCTTATAGTATTGCGGTCATTCAGTGTGCATCTACATTTTGAAATATGGTGACTTAGTTGGGTAAATATTTAGTTTGTAAAAGGTGAATACACTTGATGCCTGAAAGTTGTCATTTGGCAGGATATTAGTGATCAGTGTTGTGCCTCAACAGAATCTGCACATTTAATCTGAGACAAAGGTTCATGTGAATCTTTCCAACCTTATTTATTCCTCTGTGTTGCAAGCATTAATACACTGACCATTTTTCAGAATATCTATGCTCAGTCATGCATGGCAATTATCATCCCAAGCTGCCAATTGCAGACCATTTCACTCCCATTCCACTCCCACACTGACCTGTCCATATTCAGCTTTCTCTTTTGCCAGAATGTAACGAAACACTAAATGCAGTGTTATTTGATTTTAAACCTTGAAAGTCTGAGCCAGATATGATGGTTCATTGAGTGGCAGAGTTCTCGGCTAAAATATTCAATTTACTGAAGAGTAAAAACTTCACTGGGCTACAGTGAGCCATGGTCCTTGACCACATAACAGATTGATTACAAAGTAGCTTTAACAACTGAATTTACAATTCAAAATCTATTAGACAATCTTGGGATTAATAAATTAAAAGCATTCACCCAGTATCTGGTGCTGTGGGATAAATTAGTGTAAAAGGGGTTCACAGCAGTGGGGAAGAGGAACAGGTGTAGTTCGGTAATGGTTCAAACAACAAGCACAGGTTTCCCCCGCTATCCAAAGGTAGAGCGTTCCTATGAAACCATTTGTAAGTCGAAATGTCATAAAGCGAAGAAGCAATTACCATTAATTTATATGGGAAAAATTTTTGAGCATTCCCTGACCGAAAAAATAACCTACCAAATCAAACCAAATAACACACAAAACCTAAAATAACACTAACATATAGTAAAAATAGGAATGATGTGATAAATATACAGCCTAAATAAAGTAGAAATATTGTATGTACGGTGTAGTTTCACTTATCAAACTCGGGAAGACAGAGAGCCAAAATCGATTCGGAGAAAAAGATCATGCATGCACAAACAACTGCCTGCACAAGGCTTCACGGTCATTGTAGTCTTTCTTGGGGTAAACACATGTATAAAGCGGGCGTCTTTTTATCGTAAAAGCGAAAATCCTCTTTGGTTAGTGAAAACAGGTACTAATGTAGGTCTTTCGTAACAGTGAACGTTTGAAAAACGGGCCACCTGTATTAAAAAAACACTGTGACAGTACCTACCCTAGGAGACACCAAAATATATTTAAATCCCACCTGAAGTTAACCATTTTCACTGCACTTTGTCTTGCATTATTGGTGTTCATTGATGTCATCAGGAAATCCATGATTTGCTACTGAATTCCAAAACATACTGCCTCTTGGCATTAAGATATTGAAAACATTGTAAGCTTAAACATATACTGGTGACATTTGCCTCTACTTCACTATAATTTTTAACCCAATCTGTCCCATCACTGATTCTAAATTGGACTATGTATTAAATACAACATTTTAGAAGAGCAGAAATTCTGTCCAACCAAATTTTGGAAAAGCTGATGCTATTTTTCTCTATCTCAGATTTTGTTCCTCCTCTCCTTCCCCCTTCATGACATTTGTTGAAACTGAACCGAAGTGTTTGTAACCTCACTACCTTGTATGACTCTGAAAATTAGCTTCAAACCACATCCATCCTATAATTCTATCTCTTGTTCTTTGCTCAGTTCTGCCCATGATTCTGTTTGTCTGCTGAGGCACTCATTGAGAGTTGACTGTTTCATTGCATTCATGGCAGCCCATATTCTATTTTGCATAGACTGGCAGTCCAAAAATCTGTTGCCCTGGCCTTGACTTGCACCATGTTCATTTCATCCATCTGCCCTGAATGTGGGACCCTGATAACTTGGCTTCCAGTTATGCAAAGCTTTGGTTTTAAATTCTTACACTTGTTTTCCAAACCCTCATGCCCACTCCTTTTTTGTAAATCTTCATTTCCAGGATCTTGATTGTCTTCAAATGTGATCACATTCATTGGCAGACTTGGTTTCATATCTCTCCCTCCTTCCCTCCAGGGAATGTGGCAAGATTACAAGTGACAGAAATAGTGATCTTTTTGCTCCTGCATGTTGCTCTTGCTTCAATGGATGAGATTTGAATAGGGTCATTGTTTTGAGCATGAATTATCAAAAAGCAAATAATTAGCAATACAATTATTTTACCTTCACAGAATCTGGTCATGAGTTAATCAAGATTATCCAATTGTTTCAACTCGGTGTTTGTTATAATTCATGTTTTTCTAAGTGAGTAGTACATTTTGACCTAGATTTTGATCTATTGCACTTTACTCACCAATGAAAATTGCATTGGTTGTCAGACCTTTGACACCACTCTACCTCAAAGGAAAAAAAGATAAGAGTAAACATGAAAAGGGAGAAATAGACGCCTGCCTTTCTGATTTAGTTGTCTAGAAACGTTTTAGATGAACATGTTGTTCAGAATTTTAACACTTTAGACTGTTGTACTGTTATCTTTTATTCAACTCCAGTCTTCCCAAATATTCTAAATCAGTGGGTGAGAACCTCTAGAGAAGTGTAAGCTATTTAGAAAATAAGTCACAGCCTCATTCCTGAATAGAATGAAATAATTTAATTTCGGCTCAGAATGGCTGTGAGCTTTGGTCTAATTAGTAATCCAAGCTCACTAAGTAACCACATCAGAGCAATGAGTGAAGTGAGGGCCTCCGTTGGTCAGAGTTCACCATGGATATTGTGTCCTAGCTATCTAGATATGCAAGCCTGGGTAGTATGATATGGACGGCAAGCTCCCTCCTCCACGCATCCGAACCCAAAGGAACGACAGAGACCTTAGTAGTTAAGCCACACGTGAAAGCAAAGAACTGGACTTGGTTGTCAGAGGCTATTTGAGGCGCTCGCCATTGGGAGTATTTAATAGGTAGTAGGAGCTTATCCCCATTATTACCCCTGGCTATAACAATATTAAGGAGCCAGAGCAATTTTAAGAAATTAAAGGTCTGATTATTTGCGAATGCTAAATCTGGAAAAATATCAAATGTTATCACTATCTGAAATAATGATATGAATATCAACTCTAGTGTGTTTGCAGTTGTAAGTTTAGCTTTGGGACTGCAAGTCATTTTCTACCCTAGTAGTTGAGAAAGGCCATTGCACCCACTTTTGTGAAAGCTTGGGCGTGAACACCACAGATGGATGTTACCTTCAAAAAGCACAGTTGTGTGCAAGGAAGCCAAGCTTGGAAGTCAAGCAAATAAAAACTGCAGATGCTGAAAATTTATACAAGAAAGCTGGAAGTACTCAACAAGTCAGGCTGTATCTGTGGGATGAGAAACAGTTAACATTTTGGGTTGAAGACTAGAAAAGAGAGAGAAGAATAGTTAATTTGCAGTGGTGTCTCTGGGGTAAAAGCAGCTTGGCCATGGGGATAAGCAGTAATAGGATTATTTGGTCAATGAGTGAATGGGAGCAGTCAGAGTGAGAACATAGACAAAACAAAATGCGGGAGTTGCAAAATTGAAACAGAAGGCATCCTCAGCATACCAGTTTGGGAATGTCCTCTGCCGTGGGGGGTGGGAAATGAGAAATAAGTGAGCTGAGCCAATATTACAGACATCTGACTAATGCAAGTTAGCTGAAGTTGTAGAGTTTGGTATTGTATCCAGACAGCTGCAATCTGCCCAAATGGGAGATGAGATACATTGCTTAAGCTTTTAATGGAAAAGTTTGCAGGAGTCCATAGATGGATATGTCAAAGGAGGGAGTTAGTGTCAGGCAACAGAAGCATAAGATTGCCTCTGTAGACTGAATGCAGTTACTGCACAAGGCAGTCACTCATTTTGTGATTGGTTTCTTAATGTCTGAGATTGCTTGTGTATAAAGCTGATCTCAAACTAAACATTTTTAAATGAAAACAAACTTAAGAATGATCTTGTTACAGGTATATGGGCATTGGACTTTCTGCTCAAGGTGTCAACATGAATAGATTACCAGGTAAGTGTGTCACTTTAATTTGTATCTTGAAGGATCACAACATTAAAAAGTTAAGGGGGAATGCAAAATTGGAACTTGTATACATGGTACTTCAGATGGTGCTGAAAAAGTCACTTATAAAAAAGATAACTAGGAGGCTGTCTAATGTCCTTCAGCCTTCAGACATTAGTTTCTCTCCTTGCTCTGAGCTTTGAATATTAATTTAATTTTGTTCTAACATGTTCAATTCAGGCTTCCGTTACGTTAGACTTTGATTTTAATTCCTTGTTAACAGGGGTGAGTACAATGGAATTAAAATAAGAGAACAGACAATCCCATTCCTCTCTAAATTTTGAAGTGTAGAAACTTGACCAAGGATGAAGCCCCTGTGAAAAGTGGCTTACATTGGTCTCTTGTGTCCCTACATCTACAGTCTTGTGTCCCTGGCTTAAATTAGTCATAGGTAGTTAACATCATTAGGCAAAAGCCATTCCTATGGTTAGGTCCATGTTAATATCTGGCTCTCCACGTGCGAGTGGATATTTTAGTGCCTTCTGTGCACCAGGAGAACTGGAGTACTTTCTCTATGCAACAATTTTTGGTTAAGCTCTTTTCAATTTTATCAAACTTTCAAGTAAAATCTGTTGTTGATCTTATGGATAATGTTCCAGTTTAACAATTTTTAATTTTTCATATTATTATTGAAATGCTTGTTTACACTATTTGACATTCAAAGTACATTTATAATCTAATTATTTATACTGTATATAGCCTTGAGATTTGTCTATTTACTAGCAGCCACAAAACAAAGAAACCTAGTAGAACCCATTTTTAAAAAAGACAATCAAACATCCAATGTGCAGGGAAAACTAAATCAGCAAACAATAAAAGTAAGCAAATAACATTTAGAGCTGAAGTATCATGAAAATGTACAAAGCCAGTCACAGCTGATGCAGGAGCCAGGATAGTTAGATGCAGTCCCCAGCCACGTTTCAGCACAGAGATAAGTAAACCCCAGAGCAGTGAGCTGAATACCGGCCATCCCCCTATTCCAGCCCTGACACCCTGACCTTTTCAATCTGGTCCAGTGCTTAAATTGGTCAAACATTGGCTTGGGCCCTGCCACTTTGAATTGCTCCAGCAACAGCCAAACATTGGCTTATGAACTCCAAGCTGCAACTGTCCTCTGCCTTCTTGACTTCAGTTCACCACAAAAATGCCAGGTCATACAGGCGGTTCAAACGCTTAACTCTGAAAAGGAAGTTGCAGGCTATTGATTACGGTGATAGTTTTTGAGAGAAAGTGTGATTAATAAAGAAATAGTTTTGTTTGCTGCCAGCAAATCATCACTGTGCTTCATCAGCACCATCTTAAACTGGAAAGCAATTGCTGCATGTTAGGCTACACTTGTATATATGCTTAACACCAAAAAAGATTTGAGGAGCCCATAACATATAGTTTACTAAGGGCCTCCCGAATCTAGTGTTGGGTTGATACCATGGTAGGCTAAAATGCAATAATTTTTCAATAAATATTTCCAGTTGATTACTGCAAAAGCCAAAAATGTGTATAGAAAGTTAAGGGACGGAAGTAAGAACAAGAAGGTAGGACTGCAAATAGTGTTGAAAAGGTATTGCCAAGCTGAATAAATTGAGGAACTCAATACATACAGAGCAAAAGAATAAAAAGTAGGGACTTTGAAAGCACGTGATCTTGAAAGGCCAAATATGAATGTATGATTGTTAATGATATTGTGTGTCTGCTTTTACAAAACTAAAGGGCATGGTACAGATGCTGAGAATGCAAGAAATTGGGTGAGGGAAACTTGATAAGAAAATATCAAGGGGTGCAACATTTCTCTAATTAGGCTGCCTCTGAACGAAATAGGTATCACTCTTGGGCAAGGGAAGAAACAGCAGAGACTCTTATCATTTTGAAAACCTCTGGCTACAAGAATAATATTGAAGAACTGCTATTGTGTTTAAATTGGTAGAAGGGGATAAATTGACTGATTACAAGCCAGTAAAGCCATCACTAGAAATGAGCACATTATTAGAAACCATACTGAGAAATTATTAATCAATATTTAGAGCAGAGAGAATGAAGATGCTGGAAGGGAGCAAAAAATAAATGACTGCTAGAGGAAGGAAATAGATGGTTGACGTCTTTCATCTGGACTGATGAAGGGTCTTGATGTGAAACATTGACTGTCCATTTCCTTCTGAGCTGCTGAGTTCTTCTGGGAGTTTGCTTTTTCATTTAGCGAAGACTAGATTATTTGAGGTACTGTGGCGACCCACTTTCTGCGCAGGCGAACCGGCTCACAAATAGCCAGTGCGCGGGGGGAGACTTTGGTAATGCACCTCTGATGTCATTTCCACCTGGAGAGGGCGGGCGCTAGGGATTAAATGCCAGCGCTGCGAAGTTTGAATAAACTAGTCTTGAAACGACTTACCGACTGCGTATCGTCTCTAACTCTGTATGTAGTACATCGCTACATTTGTAGTACATACAAACGGGATTTGGACCAAAGATGACCAACTCTTCATCTGTTCATGCAGTTGCGCTAAAACTGCCGACTTTCTGGAGGCTGCGACCACGCGTGTGGTTTAGCCAAGCAGAAGCCCAGTTCCAGATTCGGCAAATATCTTCTGATTCCACGCGTTATTATCACATGGTGAGCGCCCTTGACCAGGAGACGGCCGCCCAGCTTGTGGATTTCATACAGTTGCCCCCGGAAGAAGGCAAATATGAAGCATTCAAAGCACTGCTCATTGGGACCTTTGGCCTCTCACGGCGTGAGCGGGGTGCCCGCCTGCTTCACCTGGATGGTTTGGGAGACAGACTGCCATCAACATTGATGAACGAGATGCTGGCCCTGGCTGACGGACACAAGCCCTGCCTCATGTTCGAGCAAGCGTTCCTAGAACAACTGCCCGAGGACATACATCTGCTGCTGACTGACGCAGATTTCAGCGACCCCCGGAAGGTGGCAGCCCGGGCAGACGTGCAGTGGAAAGCCAAGAGGGAGAGCGTGGCAACCGTCAGGTCAGATTACCAGGCCACGCGCCCAACAGCGGACCGGACCAGGCCTGGCAGGGGGGCACACACAACACAGAGGCAGGAGTGAGGAGGCCAGTGAACAGTGGTGTTTCTACCACCAGCGGTGGGGCACAAAAGCCCGCCATTGTCGCCTGCCCTGCAAGGGCCAGGGCCAGCTGCCGCTAATGACTATAGTCACTATGGCTGGTCACTTGGACAGCCTCTTGTACATCTGGGAAAAACAGTCAGGATGCCGCTTCTTGGTCGACACCGGAGTGGAAATCAGCGTCTTGCCCCCGACGGGGTACAACACCCGCAACAGGAAGTCAGGACCCACCCTGAGGGCCGCAAACGGCAGCACAATACGGAGCTACGGCACCTGCACAGTGCAGCTACAGTTCGGCACCAGCTGGTTCACGTGGGACTTCACGCTGGCCGCAGTGGCCCAACCACTCCTGGCGGCGGACTTCTTGCGAGCTCACAGCCTGCTGGTCGACTTGCAAGGGAAAAGACTGGTACATGCCGAGACTTCCCAGACGTTCTCCCTGGGTGAAGCCAAGTTGTCGGCCCCACACCTGGACTCCATCACGCTGTCGGACAACGAATTCACCAGAATCCTGGCGGACTTTCCATCGATTCTGGCACCGCAGTTCACGGCAGCCATGCCCAGACATGGGGTTCAGCACCACATCCCGACCAAAGGACCACCCCTCCACGCCCGCGCACGAAGGCTCCCGCCAGAAAAGCTCCGCCTGGCGAAGGAGGAGTTCAGGAGGATGGGGGAATTGGGGATCGTATGGAGGTCCGACAGCCCATGGGCCTCCCCCTGCACATGGTGCCCAAAGCAGCTGGGGGTTGGAGACCATGCGGCGACTACCGCAGACTGAACGAGGCTACAACTCCAGACCGCTACCCCGTGCCGCACATACAGGACTTTGCAGCAAACCTGCACGGGGCAAGAATATTTTCCAAAGTAGACCTCATCCGGGGATACCATCAAATCCCGGTGCACCCTGAAGGCATCCCTAAAACAGCACATATCGCCCCGTTCGGCCTGTTCGAATTCCTCCGAATGCCGTTCGGCCTGAAGAATGCCACACAGATGTTCCAGTGGCTAATGGATGCGGTGGGACGCGACCTGGACTTTGCATTCATCTATTTGGACGACATCCTTATAGCCAGCAGTAGTTGCCAGGAGCATCTGTCCCACCTCCGCCAGCTCTACTCCCGCCTGAGTGATTTCGGCCTCACGATCAACCCGGCCAAATGCCAGTTTGGTCTCGATACCATCAACTTCCTGGGCCACAGGATTACCAAAGAAGGGGCAACACCTCTGCCCGCCAAAGTAGACGCGATCCGCCACTTTGCGCGGCCCAACACGGTCAAAGGCCTACAGGTGTTCGTTGGTATGGTGAGCTTCTACCACCGTTTCCTCCCCTCAGCAGCCAGTATCATGCGCCCTTTGCATACCCTGATGTTGGATAAAGGCAAGGACAATACTTGGGTCGAGGAGGCCGCGGCCGCTTTCGTTGAAGCCAAGGAAGCCTTGGCAGATGCCGTGATGCTGGTGCACCCCAAAACGGTCGATCCGACCGCACTCACGGTGGACGCAACCGACACAGCAGTCGGTGGGGTGCTGGAGCAGCTCATCAAGGGGCGCTGGCAACCCTTGGCGTTCTTCTGCAAGCACCTACGACCACCTGAACTCAAGTACAGTGCTTTCGACCGGGAGCTATTGGCATTGTATCTGGCACTCCGGCATTTTAGGTACTTCTTAGAAGGCAGGCCGTTCACCGCGTTCACGGACCACAAACCGTTGACCTTCGCGTTCACGAAGGTGTCCGATCCCTGGTTGGCTCGCCAGCAGCGACATCTGTCCTACATCTCCGAGTACATGACGGACATCCAGCATGTCTCGGGAAGGGACAACATCGTGGCGGACGCACTCTCCAGACCAGCTGTCCAGGCCCTGTCCCTGGGGGTGGACTATGTAACACTGGCGGAGGCGCAGCAAGCAGACGACGAGATGCCCAGCTACAGGACCGCAGTCTTGGGTTTGCAGCTGCAGGACTTTCTTGTAGGCCCAGATGAGAGGACTCTCCTGTGCGACGTGGCTACCGGCCAACCTCGCCCCATCGTCCCGGCAGCCTGGAGGCGGCGAGTTTTTGACTCTATACACGGTTTGGCACACCCATCTATCAGGACAACTGTCCGGCTGGTCTCCAGCAAGTTCGCGTGGCACGGATTTTGCAAGCAGGTCAGTGAATGGGCCAGAACATGCGCGCAGTGCCAAACAGCCAAGGTGCAGCGGCACACTAAAGCCCCGCCGCAGCAGTTCGAACCCACCCACCGGAGGTTCAACCACATTCATGTGGATATCGTGGGCCCCCTACCAGTGTCTCGAGGAGCGCGGTGCCTCCTAAATATGGTAGACCGGTTCACAAGGTGGCCAGAGGCAGTCCCGCTCACCGACACATCTGCCGATTCCTGTGCCCGAGCACTGATTGCAGCCTGGGTAGCATGCTTTGGGGTACCGGCCCACATTACCTCCGACAGAGGCACCCAGTTCACCTCCAGCCTGTGGTCGGCTGTGGCCAGCCTGTTGGGAACGCAGCTGCACCACACAACTGCCTACTACCCACAGTGGAACGGACTGGTGGAACACTTCCACCATCACTTGAAGTCGGCTCTCATGGCCCGCCTGAGAGGACCTAACTGGGTGGACGAGTTTCACTGGGTCCTGCTTGGAATTCGCACAGCGCCCAAAGAGGATCTGCACGCCTCGTCGGCCGAGTTGGTGTACGGCACACCCCTGGCTGTCCCAGGAGAGTTCATACCAGCCCCAAGGGGGCAAGAGGAAGAACCTGCAGCAGTCCTGGACAGAGTACATGAGAGGCTTGGCAACCTGGCCCCCATACCGACTTCACAGCATGGACGGACCCCGACCCATGTACCCAAAGACCTGCAGAACTGTAAGTTGGTGTTTGTACGAAGGGACGGACACCGGGCACCACTACAGTGGCTGTATGAGGGGCCGTTCAAAGTGATCAACAACAATGGGTCCACGTACGTTCTGGACATTGGGGGGAAAGCGGAGGTTTTCACGGTGGACCGACTCAAACCAGCCCATGTGGACTTGGCGCAGCCGGTCGAGGTTCAGGCACCGTGGCGCAGAGGCAGACCTCCCAAACAGAGGCTGATCCAGATTGTGGACATTGGGGGGTGTATCGCTGGTTCTGGTGGGGGGTTATGTGGTGACCCACTTTCTGCGCAGGCGAACCAGCTCAAATAGCCAGCGCGCGGGGGGAGACTTTGGTAATGCACCTCTGACATCATTTCCACCCGGAGAGGGTGGGCACGAGGGATTAAATGCCAGCACCGCGAAGTTTGAATCAACTAGTCTCAAAACGACTTACCCACTGCGTGTCGTCTCTAGCTCTATGTAGTACATTGCTACACTCCCATACAAAGACAAAGTCGAGTTTATTGTCATATGCAGTGTGCAATATTCTTTTAGTAATTACAGTCTGGTTGAGTGTAACATATCAATGGACTTCAGAAATAATTTTTCCCACTGACAAGTTTGTTTGTTTGGCTGGTGGGAAGAGTTCAGGTCCACAAAAGTGGCAGGTTGTATACAATTTGAATTGGGAACTGGAACTAAAGTGGCTGTTGTAGATATAGTAGGCTGTGTGTAGTGCGGTTCTGAAGTACCTGGTAATTATTAATTAATTAATTACCTCACTGAGGCCAAACGGCAGCTCTCTGAAACCTCCTCTTACTTACCCATGGAACATGACCCCACCAAAAAACATCAAACCATTGTCTCCTGTACCATCACTGCCCTTATCAACTCCGGAGATCTCCCATCCTCGGCCAAAAAACTCATAATTCCCACACCCCGCACTGCTCGGTTTTACTTCCTCCCCAGGATTCATAAGCCTGACTGTCCTGGTAGGCCCATAGTTCCGGCCTGCTCCTGCCCCACTGAACTTGTATCTGCCTACCTGGACTCCATTTTGTCACCCATAGTTCAGTCGCTCCCTACCTACATCCGGGATACATCCCATGCCCTCCACCTCTTCAATAACTTCCAGTTCCCCGGTCCCGACTGTTTCATTTTCACAATGGATGTCCAATCCTTATACGCTTCAATTCCCCATCATGAAGGCCTCAAAGCCCTCCGCTACTTTCTTGACAATAGACCTCACCAGTTCCCCAACACCACCACACTCCTCTGGCTGGCGGAACTGGTACTCACACTTAATAACTTCTCTTTTGGCTCTTCCCACTTTCTTCAGACCAAGGCTGTAGCCATGGGCATTTGCATGGGCCCCAGCTATGCCTGCTTCTTCGTTGGTTATGTGGGACAGTCTATGCTCCAAAT
Organism: Hemitrygon akajei; assembly: GCF_048418815.1. Lineage (NCBI taxonomy): Eukaryota > Metazoa > Chordata > Chondrichthyes > Myliobatiformes > Dasyatidae > Hemitrygon > Hemitrygon akajei. The sequence continues at coordinate 16,959,730 of NC_133143.1, read as the reverse complement.
CTATACTGGTACTGCTCCCCAACTTTTCCTTTGCTACATTGATGACTACATTGGTGCTCGTTTCTGCAGCCATGCTGAGCTCGTCAATTTCATCGACTTTGCCCCATCCTCCCGTCACCACAACAGGGACCGTGTTCCCCTTGTCAGGAACAAGGGGAACACCCCACCAGCCTCCGGATCCAGCATATTATGCTCTGCAACTTCCGCCACCTTCAACAGGACCCCACCACTAATGACATCTTTCCCTGTCTATCCCTCTCTGCTTTTCGCAGGGATTGTTTCCTCCGCGACTGCTTGGTCCATACGTCCCTCCCCACAGATGTCCCACCTGGTACTTATCCCTGTAAGTGCAAGTGCTACACCTGTCCCTACACCTCCTCTCTTACCACCATTCAGGGCCCCAAACAGTCCTTCCAGGTGAGGCAACACTTCACTTGTGAGTCCGAGGGTAATCTATTGCATCCGGTGCTCTACACCGGTGAGACCCAACGCAGATTGGGGGACCGCTTCGTCGAGCACCTCCTCTCCATCCGCAACAACAGACAGGATCTCCCGGTTGCCACCCACTTCAACTCTGCTTCACATTCCCATTTGGATATCTCCATACATGGCCTCCTCTACTGCCATGATGAGGCCAAACTCAGGTTGGAGGAGCAACACCTCATATACCGTCTGGGTAGTCTCCAGCCCCTTGGTATGAACATCGAATTCTCTAACTTCTGGTAATTCCCTCCCTCTCCCTTTCCCCATCCCACTTTCACTCTTCTAGCTGCCTATCACCTCTCTCATGATTCTGCCTCCTTCTACTATCCATAGTGCTTTCCCCTTAGATTCCTTCTTCACCTCTCCTGTCTATTCCCTCCCCCACCCCTTGATCTTTCCTCTGATTGGTTTTCCATCCTCCCCTCACCTTCTTTATGGGGCCCCTGCCCCCTCCATCAATCCTGATGAAGGGTCTCAACCCGAAACATTGACTGCTCATTTCAACGGATGCTGCCTGACCTGCTGAGTTCATCCAGCTTGTTTGTATGTGTTGATTTGCCCACAGCATTTGCAGTATACTTTGTGTTTACCTGGTAATTATTCCTTTCAGCTTTTATTCTGGTTAACTAGGGTGCATTGAGACCAGTACATTTTGGCCCAAATAAAGCAATTAACCCAATTAGCTGAAGTTTTATGGAAATAGTTAAAAAGATAAACCTGCAGTTTAATGAAGTAACAGTGTATTTAAATGAAGTACAGAACAAGTTAGAACATCACAAATACTACTACAGTACTATAAAACTGTAATTCTTAATAGATCAGAGGAAGTCAACTAATGTACACTAATGTGTTCTTTTGACTCTAAATGAACAAAATCAGATAATGGACTGCTTTCACTGCCTTCCTCTGTGCAGTAGTGTCATAATCCAACAATAAATAAGTATTAGGCAGATGGTTTTTAATTTTGGCTAGTGTCAACTCTTTTCATGTCATCTTGGTCTGCTTTTTTTAAAAGTCAAGTTTTAAAAAAAAAATCAAAAGTCATTGCTTTTTGAATCAGCATCTATTGGCCCAAATGGACAACTTAACACAAGCACAGGCAAGTGATGCTACTTTAAAAACTGTTTGCTTAAGCACGGTGTATTGTTTTGAAACTATTCAGCAACTATTCTCCTGTCTCAATTAAGTGACAGTGTCGAAAATAAACAAAGGGAATCCCTGCTATTTTCTCAATTGTTTTTTCTTTAAGAGTTGTCTCAAATAAGTGGCTTTCTCAATGAACCAATGGCCTAATTAACTCAATTTCACTATATTAATTATTTAGGTTTAAATCTATGTGTCATTTGAGATGTTTACAATTGATATATAAAAACTTGCCTTGGATGTGATCTTTGCATGTTATTTCTGTAACCTTGTGGATTTTCTTCCACATCCTGGAAATGTGCAAATTGAAAGGCAATTGTCTACTGTAAGACCATAAGATATAGAAGCAGAAGTAGGTCATTCACCCCATTGAGTCTGCTCCATCATTCAATCATGGGCTGATCCAATTCTTCCAGTCATCCCACTCCTCTCTCCATACCCTTTGATGCCCTGGCTAATCAAGAACTATCTCTGCCTTAAATACACCCAATGACTTGGCATCCACAGCTGCTCATGGCAACAAATTCCATAGATTTACCAACCTCTTGACTAAGGTAATTTCTCCATGTCTGTTCCAAATGGACGTCCTTCAGTCCTTGAAGTTGTGCCCTCTTGACCAGCACCAGTTTGCCTACAAGGTCAGTAGATTAATTGCAAAATGCTATTTCTATTGCCCTTCACATATCTTGGAATACTTGGAGCAAAAAGGCATATACTTCAGGATGCTTTTCATTGATTATAACTAGGCCTTCAACACTATACTACTGAACAATCTGACTGTCAATTCCACAATCTAGGTCTCGGCACATCAACCTGTAATCGGATTCACCAGACAGTGAAACTAGGTAAGTGCGCACCTCCACCTCCACCCCCACACAGCCCTGAACACTGAGCTCACTTCTGTGCTCCCTCTTCACCTATGGCTGCACTCCTGCTCATGCTACAAATTAATCATCAAATTTACAGATGACATGACTGTGATTGGCCTAATCGCAAACAATAATGAATCTGCATATAGAGAGGAAGTGCTGGAACTGTCTGATAGGTTGCAGTTCCTGCACTGATCTCTGAACATGAAGAAAAAAGAAATAATCTACTTCAGGAAGGCAAGAGGTCCCAAGCAAGCCCCACTATTTGTTAAATGGTGCAGTAGTGGGTCTTCAGTTTCAGGTTTTTGTGGATGAACATCACGGAGAAGCTCTCTTGGTCCTTCAACGCAACCTTGACAGTAAAGAAGGCATAGCAGCAACAATACTATCTGAGGTGCTAAAGGAGAACTAATCTGCCCCAGAAGTTGCTGGCCAACTTTTATCACTGTTTATATAATGACTGTTGCCTAGTGCTGTAGAATATGGACTGCAATCATGGAGGAACAGGCCCTTTGGCCAGTAATGTTGTTCTGAACTAATTAAATTAGAAAAAAAATACTCAACATTAACAAATCTCTTAAGGAGGCCAATATCATCTGAATATGAGAAAAGCAAGTTAACATGCCTTAATGATAACAGCACGGTGGCTCTGACATCTGCCATTCTGAAGTGCTTAGAGGGTGGTCATGGTACTCATTAACTCTGGAATCCCAGATACCCTCAACCCCACTGCAATTTGCCTACTGCTGAAACAGGTCTATGGCACATGCCATTTCTCTAGCCCTACACTACATCTGGAGCATCTGGACAGTACAGGTGCCTATGTTAGATTATTTTTCATTGATTACAGCTCTGTCTTCAGTACTATAATTCCAAGCAAACACCTTTGGACTCAATTCCATTTGCAACTGGATCCTTGCCTTCCTCATCAACAGACTACCATTAGTAAATCTAGGTAGCAATACCTCTGTCACGGTTATCCTGATCACTGGTGCCCCGCTAGGTTGCGTCCCACCTGACTACTCCCCAATACACTTGTGACTGTGTGGCTAGATTCTGCTCTAACTCCATCTACAAGGTTACAGCAAAGTGTACTGTATCTCATGGCATCAAGACAACAGATTTTCTCTCAATGTTAGCAAAACGAGAGCTGGTCATTGGCTTCAGGATGGGTGGCCGTGCACATAGTCCTATTTACATCAACAATGAGGTTGAGAAGTTTTAGAGCTTCAAGTTCCAATAATCCAAGGAATGGAACATCACTAATGGCTTGTTCTAGTCCAACTATGCTGGCACTATGCCCAAGAAAACTCACCAAAGCCTCTACTTCCTCAGGAGGCAGAAGGAATTTGGCATGTATCATTTGACCCTCACCAATTTTTATCAGTGCACCATAGAATGCATCCTATCCAGATCATTGCGGCTTGGTATAGCAACTGATCTACCTGTGACTGCAAGAAAGTGGAGAGTTGTGGACACAGCACATAATAGAAACCAGCCTTCCTCCACGAACTCTGTCAACACTGCTCACTGCCTTGGTAAAACAAGCAGCATAATCAAAGACCCCATCCCAAGATAAAGGCCTGAAAGCATGCACCACCAGGCTCAAGGACAGCTTCTGTCCTGCTGTTATAAGACTATTGAATGGTTCCCTGGTGCTTTGAAATGGACTCAGGACCTCGATCTGCATTGTTATGATTATGACCTTTGTTACGTTGCCCAGTAACCGGGTGACTTACCAGCAAAGATAGATAGGTCCGCTGAAGCCTGGTGCTACTATTTTCAAACGTTTTTATTTATAAAGGGATCTCCGCCTCAGCCAGCGGGCTTTCCCTACCATTCCGACGGTCTCTCGGGTAACTTTTTGGCGAGGAAAACTTTGTCTTGTGGGTTAGGGCATATTCATCTGCGAACCTAGCAATTTCTGAGATGGACTGATTCGTCCTCTCATTTAAATACATTCGGATCTCTTCCGGAACACAACCTTTAAATTCCTCAATCAAAAATAACTCCCTGAGACGCCCATAATTCTCGGCCACCTTTTCCGCGGTGCACCAACGGTCCAAGAGCACACCCTTCTCATGGGCTAGCTCGGTATATGTTTGATTCAACCCTTTCCTTAAATTTCGGAACCTTTGTCTATACGCCTCAGGTACTAACTCGTAACCTCGGAGAATGGCCTCCTTTACTTGGTCATAATTCCCTTCCCCTTCTGGGGGCAACGTGGCATATGCCCGCTGTGCTTTCCCTCGTAACACACTTTGTAACAACGCCACCCACTGCTCTCTGGGCCACTTCTGATTCACTGCCACCTTTTCAAAAAGCAAGAAATAACTATCAACATCCGTCTCCTCGAAGGGGGGACCAACCTCAATGCCCGACTAACATTAAACCCCTCCTCTCTCTCTTGCTTTCGCCTGTCCAGCTCCAATTCATGGCTCCTTTGTTTCTCTTTCTCTTCTGCTTCTGCTTCTAGCTGCTTTAGCTGGAGCTCATGACCCCGTTTCATCTCTAATTCCTTTAGTTTGAACACCTGCTCCCTTTCCTTTTCCTTTTCAGCTCATTCCTCAGCCTTTTCCTTTGCAGCCCGTTCCTCAGCCTTTTCCTTTGCAGCCCGTTCCTCAGCCTTTTCCTTTTCCTTTGCAGCCCGTTCCTCAGCCTTTTTAGCTGCTTTACTTTAAGATCATGTTCTAACCTTACTTTCTCCAACTCTACCTGATCTGTCCCACTCGCTAATCTCTTTTCGGGGATATTTTCCAAATCCTCAGCTGCAAACACCTCCTTCCCAATGTAATACTGATTTATGACCCTTCGCACTTCCTGCTTTTTCATTGATGACCTCACTTCTGCAAGGTCTAACCCCTTTGCCAGATTTACCAAGTCTGATTTGGTAGCCGTGCCTAGCACCTCTACAGTCGGGTTTCTCATAAATTCACCCACATCCATCTTTGCTGGTTTCCTGTCTGGCTACCTGCGTAACCAGATTTAAGTTTGGACTTACAGCCCGATTCACTGACCCTCCCCTTTGGTTTCAAATCCGGGACGAGGCCCCACTTGTTACGTTCCCCAGTAACCGGGTGACTTACCAGCAAAGATAGATAGGTCCGCTGAAGCCTGGTGCTACTATTTTCAAACGTTTTTATTTATAAAGGGGCACAAACGTATGGTTACTACAAAACATTCAGATCATATACATTGTCAAAACTCAATCTAAAGCACAGGTGTAGTAATAATCAATCAAAAATGAGCTCTATCGTTGTCTAGGGGATACTGAGTCCAATTGGGTATAAGAGTCACTCAAAGTCTGCAGGCTTCCCCGTTTCGGGAACCGCTGACATTTCACATGTTGGATAGAGAGAGAAGGAACACTTGCCCGTCGTCTTTGCGAAGCAAATCCCTGTTGTTAGCTAAAACGGTTTGTCCTTTGGTTCCCGCCACAGACTCCCGATCCGGAATCTAACACACGTGGCTTCCTTCAAAATGGCTTCCCGCTCCGACGGGAAGCACTATCGTGTCTTCTTCGTGTGTCTCCTTGGTGCGTCTGAGGCCCCGCCTCGGCAGCCCACCTTTTATCTGGACTGGCAGGGTTGTCGATGTCCATCAGGGTCGGGGGGCGAAGCAATTTTTCCCCCATCACCCATCTCACCTTGCCCTGAGGGTCTGCACGTAGGCCAGTTCCTTATTCCACAAAGGTGTCTCCCAAGACAATGGCTATGTCCAAGGCTTTTGTCTTGTTGAGCGACCAGCCCACATTCCAAACCGTAAGGCTCTCTCTCTCTCTCTCTTGCGATTCTCACAAAGGAGGGGGCTGAGGTCATAACACCTTGCACCTTATTGTCTACCTGAAGTGCACTTTCTCTCTACCTGTAGCACTTAATTCTGTGTTCTTTACCGTTTTACCTTGTTCTGTCTCAAAGCACTGTTGCTGTGAACTGGTTAGTATGAATGGTATGCAAGACAAGTTTTGTTTTATTTATTGCTATCACGTGTGAAGTACAGCAATTTATAGTCTGTCTTTACCACATCTATTTGCATTGCCACTTTCAGGAGGCTATGAACTTGGATTCTAAGATCACTGTACATCATGCTGTTAAGCTCTTGCTATTAATTGTATATTTTCCCTTTCATTTGATTTCCCAAAGTGCAACATCTCTGGCAGGCCATCTCATGGGACAAGTGTAAATTTCAAACTAAACAAATCAATGAAGGATTCTTGACAGTTGTGGCAGGACTTGACTGCTATCACTTCTCGTGAAATCAAGCAACATAGATGATAACAGTTCTTTGCTTCCAAATGAACTCAATGCCTTCTGTGCTCACTTTGACCATCTAAAATGGAGGAACCATCATGAATTCCCACAGCCCCTGATGATCCCTTGGAGGTTTAATCCATGAAAAGCATCTGGCCCAGATGGGGTACCTAGTTAAGTACTAAAGACTTTGTTGATCAACTGTCTGGAATATTCACTGAGACCTTTAATCTTTCACTTTGGCAGTCTAAGCTACTCACTTCGAACAGGCTTCTTAGTCTTCTAAGAGCGTAGTAACCCATCGTCCAGTAGCACTTACATCCACAGTGATTAAGTGTTTTGAGAGGTTAATGATGAAACGTATCAATTCCTGCCTGAGAAACAACTTGGATCTGCTCAATTTGCCCACCGGAGCAGCAAGTCCACAGCAGATGCCATCTTATTGGCTATTCACTCAAACATGGAACACCTGGATAGCAAAGATGCATACATCAAGATGCCCTTTATTGACTACAGCTTGGTATTTAGTGCTGTCATCTCCTCAAGAATTAATCCAAAGCTTCAAGACCTTATCCTCAATACCTCCTTGTGCAATTGGATCCACCATTTCCTCCAGTCTGTTCAGATTGGCAGCAACATCTCCACAGTACAGGTGCACCATAAGGCTGTGTGCTTAGTCCCCTGGTCGTCTTGCTTTGCATTTATGACAGTGTGGCTAAGCACTGCTCCAATGCCATATTCAAGCTTGCTGACGGCACTGTTGTAGGTCGAATCAAAGGTTGTGAGAAATCTCTCCCTTTTTTCGTTTATTTCGGGGCACTAGACAAGGCTGTCCTCTTAGCCCATTACTATTTAACATTGCTTTAGAACCTTTGGCAATTGCAATCAGAGAATCACAGGATATTTCGGGTATTAATCGTGGGACAGATATTCATAAGTTATCTTTGTACGCAGATGATTTATTATTATTCATTTCTAACCCTGAGAAATCTATTCCAGCAGTTCTATCATTGTTGGCTCAATTTAGTGAGTTTTCTGGGTATAAGTGAAATCTTAATAAGAGTGAATTGTTTCCTTTGAATAGATAGGTCCCAATTTATGGAAACTTACCTTTTAAATTAGTTAATGACTCTTTTATTTACTTAGGGATTACAATCACAAAAAACCATAAAGAATTATTTAGGTTTAATTTTTTACCCTTAATTGATCAGATTAAATGCTTGTTTACTAAGTGGTCACCATTATCTTTATCTCTGATAGGTAGGATTAATGCTATTAAGATGGTTATTTTACCTCAGTTTTTATATATTTTTCAAGTGGTACCGACCTTTATTCCGAAATCTTTTTTTACTAATGTTGATTCAAAAATTTCCTCATATATTTGGCAGAATAAAAATCCCAGGTTAGGTAAAATATACTTACAGAAGACTAAGAAGGAAGGTGGGTTGGCATTACCTAATTTCAGATTTTATTATTGGGCAGTTAATATTAGATATTTGTTATGTTGGTTGAAAGACTGGGATGGATCTTTTGGCCCTCATTGGGTGAGTTTGGAAATTAAATCGGTACCAGGTTATGCTCTGGGTTCTATTTTAGGGACTTCTCTCCCTTTTGCTCTTTCTAAATTGCTGAAACGAATTGACAACCCGATAGTTAAACATACTTTACGTATATGGTTTCAATTTTGGAAATTTTTCCGGTTGACTCATTTCGTTTTAAATATGCCTATTGTATCTAATTGCTTTTTCCACCCTTCAATTATAGACCAAGCTTTTTCGGCTTGGAAAACTAAGGGATTACTAAGATTTTCTGATTTATTTTTGGACAATTGTTTTATGTCTTTTGAGCAATTATCTAATAAATATAATTTGCCTAGATTTCATTTTTTTAGATATTTACAGATTAGGCATTTTTTAAGTACGGTACTTCCTACCTTTCCAAATTTTGTGTCTTCAGATATTTTGGAGAGTTTGTTTGAATTAAACCCTTTTCAAAAAGGGCTTATATCAAAACTTTATAATATAATTATGAAGATACGTTCGGAGCCCCTTTATAAGACAAAAAATGATTGGAAAAGAGAGCTTAATCTTATTATTCCTATTGAGAATTGGGATAGAATTCTTCATTTAGTTAATACATCATCTATATGTGCCAAACATTCATTAATACAATTTAAGGTCGTAATATGTCCAAGGACAAATTAGCTCAGTTTTATTCTTGTATAAATCCTATTTGTGGTAGATGTCAGTTTGAAACCGCGTCTTTAACTCATATGTTTTGGTCATGTCCGCTTTTGAAAAAATATTGGAAAGATATTTTTGATATTATCTCTGCGGTATTGAACATCGATTTACAACCCCATCCTATTACCGCAATTTTTGGTTTACCAATGATGGACTCACTTCATTTATCTTCTTCCGCCTGTCGAATGATTGCATTTCTCACTTTGATGGCTAGAAGATCTATTTTGTTGAATTGGAAGGAAATTAATCCTCCCACTGTATTTCATTGGTTGTCTCAAACTATGTTATGTTTAAATTTAGAAAAAATTAGAAGTGGTGTATTCGATACTTCTATTAAATTTGAAAAGATATGGAGACCATTTATTCAATATTTTCATATGATGTAATATGACCCGGTTCCAAACTTATTTGATTTTCCAGCTTTAATCTTATTTATGTTGAGAGGATCGGAGTTGACGACATTGATGATTATGTATTTTTGTGAGATATTATAAACAGCCCTTTTTCTTTTTCTAGTTTTTCTTTTTTTTCTTTTTTGCTTCTTTTTTCTTCTTTATTAGCTATTAGATTAGTAGTTTAGCTAATTTTGCAAACTTTTTTTCTCTTTTTTCTTTTTTTATATCATATATTATGAAATACCTAGATTTACCTTGTTCATACATAACTGTATGGTTCATGTTTTGGGAAAACTCATTTATACTGTAATCATTGCTTATGTATTCTTTCATGTGCAATGAGAATTTGTATGTTTGTAATCCCTTTATTAATATATCAATTGTATTTTGTACATGTTATTAATATTAATAAAAAGTTTGAAAGAGAAAGGTTGTGAGAAATCAGCTTACAGGAGAGAGACTGAAAATCTGGCTGTCTGGTGCCACAACAACAACCTCTTACTCACTGTCAGCAAGACCAAGGAGTTGATTATTGATTTCAGAGGAGGAAACCAGAAGTCCATGAGCCAGATCTCATTAGGGGAATCAAGTGGAGAGGGTCAGCAACTTCCTCAGTATTATCATTTTGGAGGAACTGTTTTGAACCAAGCACTAAATGTCAATTACAGAGAAAGCTTGGAAACACTTCTGCTTCCTAAAGAGGTTGCAAAGAGTCAATATGACAATTAAAACTTTGACGAAGTTCTATGGATGTGTAGTGGGGACTGGCAGCAACATAGCCTGGTATGGAAACACCAAAGCCCTTGAACGGAAAATTCTACAAAAAATAATGGATACAGCCCAGTCCATCACTGGTAAAGTCCTCCCCACCATTGAGCTCATCTGCATGGAGTGTTGTTGCAGGAAGGCTGCATCCATCATCAGGGATCCCCACTGCCCAGGTCATGCTGTCTTACTACTGACATCAGGAAGAAGGTACAGGAACCTCAGCACTTACACCACCAGATTAAAGAGCAGTTATTACCCCTCAACCATCAGACTCTTGGACTAAACAGGATAACTTCACTTGCCCCATTTTTGAACTGTTACCACTGTTATGCCTGCAGCCCCCTCCTTTGTGAGAATCGCAAGATCACTATTGGGTTGGGTCAGGGGACCCAGGAAATGAGAGAGAGACGTGCAGAATGCCTCGTTCCCTGGCGATTCAAAGCCACGGGACATGGCCATTGTCTCTTGGAGACACATTTGTGGATTGAGATGCTATGCTACGTGAACGCCCTCAGGCAAAAGTGGGCTGGGTGAGAAAGAGATTGCATCACCCCAACCTGATTGACATCTACAACCCTGCCAGTCAGGATAAAAGAGGGTCTGTAGGAACAGCCCCTCAGACGCACCAGAAGAAATGCTAGTGATCCCGTAATAGCGGGAAGCCATTTGAAGGAGGCCACGTGCGTTCAGTTCCGTTGCTTGGGACTGGTGGCTGGAACCACGGAAAACGGCTTTTAGCTAGCTACGGGGAAATCAACTCCCCCGACAAAAAGGACTGGCATCATAAAAGACCTGGGCAAGTTTAAAACCGTCTCTCTTAAATCCAAAGAGCTGCAGCTTGAATGACAGTGACTTTTATATTTCCATCGGACAATACATTATCCCCAGACAACGATAGAGCTATTTCTTATTGATTATTATTATACCCGCGCTTTTAGAGTTAGTATTGACGAAGTATATTATCTGTATGTTTGTATTGATATTATTTTGTGTCGTTTTATCAATAAATACTGTTAAAAAAATAGTACCATCAGACTTCAACGGACCTCTCTATCTTTGCTGGTAAGTGACCCAGTTACGGGGTACGTAACACCACTAATCAATGGACTTGCTTTCAAGGACTCTTTATCTCATGCTTTTGATATTTTTTGCTTATTTATTATTATGTATTTATTTTTGTATTTGCAGTTTGTTGTCTCTTGCACTCTGGTTGGTGAGGTCTTTCATTGATTATATTATGGACTTTGAACTGTGCTTTCCCTTGCATTTAATTTCCCAAAGTGCAGCACCTCACACTTGCTCACAATAATCTCCATCTCCCATTTTCCCACCTATATCTTTAATTGGTTTGTTCTGCTGTATTCTTTCACAGCTTTCTTCACTGTCCACAACTCTAATCTTTGTCATCTACAAACTTACTAACCCACTCATCTACTTTATTGATCCAAGTAATTTATATGTTCATATATCACAAACAGGGCTCAATACTAATTCCTGTGGACTATCACTGGTAATGCCAATGCCATTGAGCAGGTCAATTCTAAATCCAAACTACCAAGTCACTGTGGATCTCATGCATCCTAATCAGTCTACCATGAAGGACCTTGTAACATGCCTTGTATTTAAGGGGATGACTTTGTTTTTCATTTTAGTTAACTTTTCTGTAAAATTGACTGAGGATGTGAGGAGTTGAGTTGACTGAGTCTGAATTTTATTTTTGCAGTTGATATTGTTGGTAAAATAAACTGATTTGTAGAAGAAATCAGTAGATTTGTTAGAATATAGAAGAAATCATAAATCAATTATAAAATTGATACTGATTCATAGAAGAGCCTATGAATGGAACATTGAACGCCTTACTGTGTTGATCTGTGATAAGACAAAGTGCATTTAAACAAAGTGCTTTACTTGCCTGAAGCTGCCAAAAGGAAATTAGTATCTCCAGTATTTTTGAAACCCTCTGAAGTTAATGATCTGTTTATTGGTGTGATCTTTCTGCTGCTTTTATCACCCTCAATATCTGTTTGTATGACCCTTTGAGAAGTAACTTTAGTCCTTGCTCATTCTGTAAACTAAAGCAACTATGCTCGACCATTAGGCTCTATGAGACAACCTGTAGCTAGTGAAGTGATGACCCCTTCCTGTTGGACTGTTATTAACCTTTGTTTACTAGAGCTCTGTTTACCACATCCTGCTTGTGGACACCCTGTGCAATACCACCATCATATCTTATCTGGATTGTGTGAATGTGCACCCATTACTGTATAATATGGTAATTGCTCTATCATCTTCTGTGTAAACTTGGAAACCTTGTAATCTTTGACTTGTAAAGCTTGTACATCTTACTTTAAAGGTAACTTATATTTTATTCTCTTTTAATATTTGTATATCTGTGCACTTGTAATGCTACTGGGATACTGTAATTTCCTTTGGGATCAATGAAGTATCTATCTAATGCTAATGCCAAAGCATCCTCTAAAATGCATTCCTCTTCAGGGGTACAGGCTAAGCTTGTCGAGAATTTTGTTATGAGATTCATGCACTTTGAGTTGCATTGTGAGCATTGGGACTGACCTTCTGTGTTAGTGCTGGCCTTGGGTCTAGTTTGGCTGTCTTTGAATCAAGTGGTGGTGTTAGTGTAAGCTGGTCATGGACAGGCAGTATTACATGTTTGAGGCACACAGACAGTTAAGCAACACACACTACACCAAACTGACCGAACCTATGTACAGTGAAACACGAAGAAAATAAGAACATTTTGGAAGATCTGAGGAGGAGGTCACAAAGAGAAACAAGTTGAGTACCTGACAGGGACCTTCCAATCTATTATTGTTGGCTGTGCAGTGGGGTGACCCAGTCATGCACGGGCTTCCAGGCTACCAGATTAGCAAAGTTAAGTATTAAATTAAACTTTGTACAGCATAGCAGCCCCATTCAAGTGAATAGGAGAATTTGGTTGACAAGAAAATGGTTGGTTTTCAATGCTTATTGATTTTACTCTCTGTTCTGATCTTCATGTACAATGAATGATAGATAGATAGATAGATACTTTATTCATCCCCATGGGGAAATTCAACTTTTTTTCCAATGTCCCATACACTTGTAGCAAAACTAATTACATACAATACTTAACTCAGTAAAAAATATGATATGCATCTAAATCACTATCTCAAAAAACATTAATAATAGCTTTTAAAAGGTTCTTAAGTCCTGGCGGTTGAATTGTAAAGCCTAATGGCATTGGGGAGTATTGACCTCTTCATCCTGTCTGAGGAGCATTGCATTGATAGTAACCTGTCACTGAAACTGCTTCTCTGTCTCTGGATGGTGCTATGTAGAGGATGTTCAGAGTTTTCCATAATTGACCGTAGCCTACTCAGCACCCTTCGCTCAGCTACCGATGTTAAACTCTCCAGTACTTTGCCCACGACAGAGCCCGCCTTCCTTACCAGCTTATTAAGACGTGAGGCGTCCCTCTTCTTAATGCTTCCTCCCCAACACGCCACCACAAAGAAGAGGGCGCTCTCCACAACTGACCTATAGAACAGCTTCAGCATCTCACTACAGACATTGAATGACGCCAACCTTCTAAGGAAGTACAGTCGACTCTGTGCCTTCCTGCACAAGGCATCTGTGTTATCAGTTTTATAGCAGTTGTGTGCTAGCAAGATTATCAGTTTAGGATGAGGAGAGAGAAAAATGGAAAGGTCTTCAAAAAAAATTAACAGAACTAGCAGCACATTTAGTGGGTTGTATAACCAATGTACCACTAGTTATTTTATTAATTTCAAATCTTATAGAACTGTTCTAAAATGTTTTGTGAATATTCTTGCTCAATAATATAGAGGAAATATTTTTTTATTAATGATTTTTTTTCCTATTTTAGGCTGGGATAAACATTCATATGGATATCATGGAGATGATGGCCATTCATTCTGTTCTTCTGGGACAGGACAGCCCTATGGACCAACCTTTACAACTGGGGATGTAATTGGATGTTGTGTAAACATGATCAATAATACATGTTTCTACACAAAGAATGGTCACAGTTTAGGTAAGACTTGACAGGACTGAACTGACCAATGGCATATGATAAATATTTGTATTGTACTTGGAGTTGAAATTATTTTTATTCAGTGAGCAGTGACAATAATGTTTTAAGTGACGAGCTAGAGAAGAAAATTTAGTCTAATGACACAAATCTGACTAGAGAGGTTCCTTAGTTGGAATCTTTTGGCTATCTTTCTACAAGTCAATTCTGGATTAAGCAGATTTGATTCATTTGTGTATGATATAACTTTATTATTTGATAATATCACTGCTGCCTAATGTGAGTTGACATTTACTTTCCAATTGCTGTAGCTCCACTTTTAGTCAGATTGATTTTAATATTCACTTTCTTTTGTGAGAAACTAAGGCTCTTGATAGTTAAGAACTTTGTAAATATTTTTTCCTCAAACAGTGGAAGCAGTTGTCTTGTGATATTGAACATCATATCTGGCTGTCAGTGGCACTTCTTTGAATGCTGATTACTTGAATGTCTTTAATTATTCAACTGAGTTTGGAGAAGCACCTTCAATCAGTTAGGGATTGTCTGCTGAAAGATGAGTTTGCTACTTGAGCTACCTTGCTTCATGCTTTGGATGTGTTGCTTTGATTGAGAGGTGTAATGCAGTATACCAGAAACCTGGCACAAACTCCTGCCCTACCCATAGCTGTGCAATGCAGTGCCCAGAAGCCCACAAAGATTCCCTTTTAAAGTTGGGATGAGCTGTGCAGCTGTTGATTGGCTAAGATGTAGAGCCAATGCAAGCCATCATCAGTGACTGGGAATTTTGTTGCAGCGTTTACAGATTGCCCAGATGCTTACCGTAGATGTCGGATTATAAGCCGCTACTTTTTTCCCACATTTTGAACAGCTTTGAACACTGCGGCCTTTACTACGGTGCGGCTAATGCATGATTTTTTTTCATGCCGCCAAAAACATTTTGCCTCGTAACAGTAGACCAATAAAATTGATGAGTAGTTCACAGAGGTCCAATGAAATTGTACGATAAATCAAGCGCACTTTCACAATTAAATTATTGTAAATCAGTCATTTGTACTCACCCTCATCAACATGGAAAACACTCGAAGAAAAGCATTGTGCTGCCTTTATGGCAGTTATTTAGTTTATAATATTTTCGCTTAGTAATTCATTTGTTAGTATTTTCTAGTTAAAGTTAGAAGTGTTTTAAGTACCCAGTATATTTGTTTTCTGTACTACATCCTGGGATGCTATGACGTCACATCCGGTTTCGCCGCGTCTTGTGGGAAATACCGGTTTGCGATAAACAGGAAGGTGGGGGGCGAGCGGCATTAGACCCGAGCGAAACGCAGCTTTTAAGTTAAAGGCGATCAATAACTTTTCCTGGTAGGCTGCAGTATATATATTTTTTACCAGTCGTTAGGAGATATTGGAATGTTGTTCGTGCACTGTTCAGTAAAAAAGTATACGCAACGTAATTTGTGTGTTACCGATACGTATGTATATTTAAAAGTAGCCGCGCTACAGGCACGGTTCGAAAAAAAGCATTTGCAATATGTATTTGTTTATGTTACCATACGGATTTAATTAAAAGTTAAAAAATCCTCACGTGTAATATCTTTCTGTGTAAATATCTCATATTACAACGTGGGACACCTGCGGCCTAAAATCCGGTGCGGCTTGTACAAGTACAAAATTGATTTTCTTTCTAAAATTAGAGCCAGCGGCTTTTAATCAGGTGCGCTCTGTAGTGCGAAATCTACGGTAATTCTTTTTCATTGGCCCCTGTAGGATGCAATGGAAACTGCTGTTCCTTTTCCCCAGCTCTGAAATGTGTCCATGGCTACAGGCTGAGGTGGAGAAAAGGGAGATTGGCAGCTGTTGTTGTTCCAGGGAATAATGCAGGAAATCTTTAGTTCCAGGTGGCGTGTTAAGATACGGAATTTCCACCAGCAAGTGACCGCACACTCACCTTGTTGGCTTGGATGGAGTTTGAGCCTTGAATCCCGTTTCTCACCACTGCCTGACCAACATCAGTCCCTCCACACAGTCAAGGGGAGATTCATGTCCAGAGTTTAGGGATTCACACCAGTTTGCTGCAGTATATATCTCTGATTGTGCTCTGCTATTCACCATGATTGTGGCTGATCTGCTTCGATGATAGTTTCTTGAACTATCTCTGAAACCTTGCTCCCCTTATTATCCATAAGTCTTATCAATCACTGCTTTGAATGAGCCCAATGATTGCCTCTCCCCCTATGGCTCTTTGGGAGTAGAGGGTTCCAAAAATTTACCAGTTGTATGAAGGAATTTCCCCTTAACTTGGTCCCAAATGGCTCAACTCCTACTGATTGTCAAACCTGTTGATACCTGGAAACATTTGAAGTTTCAGTGGGATCTCCTTTCGTTATTTCATGAGCCTGCACTATGCAATTTCTCCTCCATGGAAGACATGTCATCCTCAGAATTAATCTTGTGAATCTTAACTGCATTTCCTCTGGCAAATGTTTGTAGATGAACCAAAACTGTACACTCTACTCGTGTGTGGTCTTGTCAAGGCTGATATTATGACATGTTATGTTTACTCTTTTACTCAGTTCCCCTCACAACGAAGGCCAAATGGCATTCTTCTTTAATCGTGTATTAGCTTTGAGTAATTTCTGTCCAAGGGCATCTACATCATTTTTATAGTAGCATTGTCCAATCTCTCAATAAAAGGAAAAACATTTTCCAAAAAAGATAGAAAAGCTGTGGATAAATTTATTATTGTGCACTTATAGAGCACCTGTTTTGTTCTTAACCATTCAACTTGTGTGTATCACAAAGAAGCCTCTGTATCTTCCTGCCTTGTCACAATCCCTATTGCTTATTGTTATCAGTGGACTTGGAAATAGAAAATTTAGTCCTTTTCACTGTACTGTTATACATCAACTCTGTCATACCTTACCAGGTGTAGCCTGCCAGCCTCAGATCAATTTATTCCCAATTTTCTTTCTTTTTGCATCTGAGAGCTCTCCTGCAATGGCTTCTGTGCCAAGCTTGGGCTCTGCCTCCTCTTCTAGGCCTGGAATTGCTTTTCAGCTGCAGTGACACATCTATCACTTACTTTGCTTTGAGGCCTTGTAAACTGATCTGGATACAGTTTACACTGTTAGACTGAGCAATGACAGGTTTCTCCTTAATCTTTGTTTAAAAACTAGTTCAAGGCAACCCTAGAAGCTTATAAATGCTTTTAATACCAGTTCTGAACCTTATGTTTATGGCTGGGTTTGTGCTGAGCAGCCAGGCTGTTGCTGTGATAAACTTAAGGCTATTGTATTACAGGAGTCAACAACTGCAATAGATTGTATCTTGGAGATTAATCTCAAACTGCTTAGAATCTGTGCTTACGATTTTAATTTGACTTTGGCATCCTGTGGAGACTGATTAGAAATTTCCTTCATTTATACGTAGGGAAAACGATGTAGTTGTTATTAGATACAGTCTCCATTTGCTAGTCAGATTCCATTCCTGATATTGGAAGCTGTTCACCTTTGATTTGGCTTTGATAATGAGGTTTTGACTACTTTGCCACAACAAACTATTTCCACTTTGCAGCAGGTCAATACAGCATCTGGCCCAGCTTTTGAAACTCAAACCTTCGTTACTTCTAAACCTCTTGATCAAATCTGTACTCTCCTCCTTGCTCTGCCTTCCATAGAAAAAGGATTCTGGTTAATTGGGACACATCAGGACCAATACATTTTAGCTCAAATAAATGGCTGCCTCAGCTGAAGTTTCATGGAAGTACTTAAAAAGGCATAAAATAGACAATAGAATAAAATACTGTTTCACTGAGTACCAAATTATTTATATATTGGAATGCTGCCAATACTACTACAGTACTATAAAACAGTATTAGTTTCTAATAGTCATCAACAGAGGAATTCATCCAGTGTAAGCTGCAGTATTTGACTGTAAATGAAAATCAGTGCCAACACCTTCCTGCCTGAAGTATTTTAAGTCCAAAAAACCCCCAAAATGATCAAAAATCACTGCTTTTTGAATTGATGTCTGTTGGTCCAAATGGATAACATAACACAAGCACACACATCTAATGCTATTTGAAAACTCTTTGCTCTAAGCATAATGCAGTGTCTAACAGCCACACAGGTACATGCGACTGGCACGAGTTAAAAACTTTGGCAACAATCTCCTGTCCTTATTAAGTGACATGGTGTCCCAAATAAAGAGAGTCCTGGCTATTTTCCCCGATTAGTGTGTGTTCTTTAAGAGTTGTCCCAAATAAGCATTTGCCTTATTAACCGATGATCCAATTAATCAGAATCCACTGAATTTGAAGGTTGCTTGGCTGTGACATAACTCTTAATGAGTCCCATTCAGCCATCATCCCAGTGTGTACTGACCGTGCTTACGTTAGCTCTAAATTAAGCAATCTTCATATGATATTGTAGTGTTCTCGCACAGGTGTAAAAGAACTCTGAACTAAACACCAAGTATAAACCAGTCAATGAGGCAGTCCCAGTAAGATTAACCATTTACTGTTCACTCTTCCACATTAACGTATGGTGAAAACTGTTGATAAAACAACAGTATTTGTTTCCTTCTTGACATCACATTTACATCATAAATACTTGCAAAAGTAAAACTACAGCAACTATATCACATTAAAGTGCAACATACAGTCAGAATCTACCTACGCCATCGACTGGCTTTAAATACACTTCAACGCAAACTATCCGCAACTCTTTAAATAACAAAAAACATAAACTTAACAACCGTCATTACTTTTAACAGAATCAGCATTAACATTTTTAATTCAACATATCGATTATCTTATGAACTTCTCTGATGTTTCTAGTGCGTAGAAAGAAAACTTTTCTCGCGCTGATCCTGCACACACATAAGCCCCCTCCTTCCCGTTTCTCCAAACCGGTATCTTCCCACAAGATGCGGTGAAACCGGGTGTGACGTCATCACATGCCGCGATATATCACAGACAACGAATTTACTTTAAACAATCTTAACTTTAACTAGAAAACGATTACAAACAAATTACTAAAGCGAAAATATAATAAACTAAACAAATGCCTTAAAGGCAACACACTCCCTGCCTGACCTTCGTAAGGTCACAATGAACATAATACAAAACTTCAGTCTCTAAATCAGTCCTTAGGAAGAAGTAGAATGACTTCTGCAACTGGCCTTTGGTAAGTTTTCACAGCACCTTGATCAGAAGTTTTCAACTCAACCTTCCTGACATGTCCATCCCTACTAGGGAATGTGGCAGTAATTCTAGCCATTGGCCAGCAGTTGCGGGCGATTTGCTTGTCCCTGAGCAGGACTAAATCTCCAACTTGAAGATTCCTGTAGGGTTCTCTCCACTTTTGTCTGTGTTGCAACAAAGGTAGATATTCATGTCTCCAACGAGACCAGAACCGATTTGCCAGAGCCTGAACCTGTCTCCATTGCTTTGTGTACAAATCCTTATCAGAGAAGTCCCCAGGTGGAGGGGGAGCTCCTGCCTTCTGCGTAAGGAGCATTGATGGCGAGAGTATGAAAGGGTTTTCCGGGTCAGAAGACACAGGTAGGAGTGGTCGTGCATTTATAATGGTTGTGACCTCTGCCATTAGTGTGCACAGTACCTCGCGGGTCAGTCGGGTGCGTTGCTGCAGAAACATTGAATCAAGAATTCTTCCGGTGATACCAATCATCCGCTCCCATGGGCCTCCCACGTGAGAGGCGTGTGGTGTGTTAAACTCCCAGTTGCATCCCTGCTGACTGAGGTACCTTTGCACCGTTTTGTCCATCCCCAGCTCCTTGGACGCTCCATCAAAGTTTGTGCCGCAATCAGACCTTAACTGTTTTGCAGGGCCTCTTAGCGCAAAGAAGCACCTGAGAGCGTTAATGCAGCTGGATGTATCCAAAGATTCGATGACCTCAATGTGTACCGACCGCTTTTGAACTCATGCAACTGAACATGATGGTCCACCGCTTGCTCTCTGCTTGTCCTCCTCTGGTGCGTCTAGTAGTGATAGTCCAGGGACCAAATACATCGAGCCCCACATATGTAAAAGGAGGGCAGGCTTCAAGGCGTTCTGGTGGGAGGTCTGCCATTTCCACAGCCAGACAGTTCAAGCTTTGGAATTGTCAGCTCGGACTGAGGAGTGAGCTTCGCCTTACCAGTTACAAATCCTACTTCAACTTGACCATCCTTCCCGACTACTTTCAAGTAAGCCACAGCACCGATGGCCTTGGTAGACGCATCCGAAAAAACACACAATCCTCTGTGCGCTGCCTCGGTGGGTGAGGTCGCAGTGTACCTACGTCGGATATGAAACTGTTTTAGATCTTGAAGGAATCTCTCCAAGCCTCCCATTTGCTTAACTTGTCTTCTGGTAGGGGAGTATCCCAGTCGGAGAGCTCAAAGGTAAGTTCTCTGAGAAGGACTCTTCCCTGGATCGTAACTGGTGCCAATAGACCCAAGGGATCGAAAACACTGTTGACAGTGGAGAGAACTCCATGGTGGGTAAATGGCTTGATCACAGTCGGCACGGAGAACGTGAATGTGTCAGTCGTAATCTCCCAAAGGAGACACAACTCCTTTGTGTGGGTATGGTTTCTCCATCTAAGTCTAGGTCTTTGATTGCCGGAGCACAGTCATCGTGTGGAAAGGCCTCCATTACTGCCTGACAGTTTGATGCAAACTTATGCAAGCGGAGGTTTGACTCAGCGAGTGAGGCTTGTGTACATCGGAGCAGATCGATTGCTTCGTCTTCTTTCTGTAGCGATATCAAGCCGTCGTCGACATAGAAGTGTCTTTCTACAAACTTAACGGTGTCATCGCCGTGCTCCTGTGCTGGCTGTTCGCAGCCCATAGATGGCCACGGCAGGTGATGGACTATTGCCGGTACTCAATGACTTCCTTGTTAATGTCATTGTCCTTGTGCCATAAGAAATGGAGGAAATTGCGATGGTCCTCCTGTACTAAGAAGCAATGGAACATCTGCTGGATGTCCACTAAGATTGTGACCTTCTCTTTCCGGAAGTGCATCAGGACCCCGAGAAGGGTATTGTTAAGGTCAGGGCCTGTAAGAAGCACATCATTAAGGGAGATACCAGCGCACTGAGCACTGGAGTCAAAGACCACCCTGATCTGATTGGGCTTTTGTGGGTGGTAAACCTCAAACGTTGGAAGGTACCAGTACTCCTCGCCTTCTCTCAGTGGCGGTGCTACTTTAGCATGTCCATTGGTGAAGATCTTCTCCATAAATGCTACATATTGTTGCTGCATCTCAGGTTTCCTTTTCAGGGTTTTTTGCAAGGACGTGAACCGCTTGACTGCCTGCTCTTTGTTGTTTGGCAAGTGCTGGCGTGGTTCTCTGAAAGGTAGTGGGGTGACCCAATTATTTGCTTTGTCTCTGAAGACCTTGGTGTCCATTATTTTTAAGAAAATGGCGTCTTGTGCTGATGGAGCAAGTTTATTATCATGCTCAGTTTGAACGAAGACTGACTGACCCAGCGTCTTGTCGGTTACTTTACATTTGTTAAAGCCTTGTCGTGCTTCCTTGATGCACATGAAACTTGTGCAGGGTTGAAAAATTGAATGGCGGCCACTCTCTAGCACATTGGTCTTGAGTGTGTTAACTGTCGGTTTGTGTACATTGCCAAGGCACATCTCTCCTATCACCACCCAGCCCAGATCCAGGCGTTGGGCAAAGGGGACGTTGTGTGGTCCATTGACCTGCTGCCTAACCTTGTGCACCTGGAGAACATCTCTTCCTAATAGCAGGAGTATTTCTGCTTTTGGATCCAGTTCTGGGATGTGCTTGGCAATGTGGTGGAGATGTGGCTGGTGTAGCACTGCACTTGGCGTTGGGATCTCAGTGCAGTTATTCAAAATTTTATTGCACTCTAAGAGTGGAGGGAGACAGATGACAACTTTACCATCCAGGGACTCGAGCTGGAAGCCTTCTGCCTTCCTTCCATAAGTTTCCACACTGCCTGAGCAAGTTCTAAGGTAGTATGGGAACTGATTACTCTCAATGTTGAACAAGTCAAAGAACTCTGGTCTGACTAGTGAACGATTGCTCTGGTCGTCCAGAATTATATAGGCTTTGATGGCCTTGTCTTTGGCTCCCTTAGGGTACACCTTGGTGAGGCAGATCTTTGAACAAGAATGGCTTGACTGAGCTTGACCGCAAACTTCTGTGCAGCTCGAGCTGACAACAGTTGTCCTGGAGTGAGCCTCTCCCTCCCCGCCGTCCTGTTGTGAGGGTGAAGGAGCTTTGTCGGTTTGTGGTAACGAGCTGGGATGCGTGGCCCCATCGTGATTAGTACTATTACATTCCGGGCACTTCACGGAGTTTGTACACTCTAGCAAGGTGAGAGGTAGAGGAACAGCATTTAAAACATTTTTTTCTCCTTGAGAAGGGCCATTCTCTCTTAAAGGGGTTTTTTCCTTTTTTCTGCATTTTTTGAGGGGGTGGAGTTTGTTGTGCAATGGACAATTCTTGCTAGGGTCATTGTTAGTTGTAAAGGCTTCAGATTTACGCACTGAGACAGGTTTATTGATGTTGAAATTATTCAAAGTGGATTTAACTGGCTTGGTGTAAATTGTACTGCTACCTGGACTCATGAAGCTAGGGTCGTTTCGCTTCTTCGCCTCCTTGCACACAAATCTAGTGAAATCGACCATTGTTCTCTTCCTTGTACTCTGAGCCAACAGACGCCCACCTTTCCTGCAGCCCAAATGGAAGTTTGTCTACGATTGGTCTAATCCCGTATGAAGTATCTAGGTATGACAGACCAGCTAAATAGCCATCTTCTTTGGCGCCTTGAATCTCCATGAGTAAATCTCCGAGCTCTCTTAACTTAGTGTGGTCCTTGGCTGACACCTTAGGAAAATTTTCCAGACGTCGAAATAGTGCCGTTTCAATAATTTCAGGAAGTCTCTCCCATGCTTTGCGTAAGGCTAGCTTGGGGTTGTTAATGTACACTGAACGTATGCGTCTCACCTGTTCGCATGATTCTTTTCCCAGCCATTTCGTCATAAGATCCAACTCTTGGGTTGCTCCGAGCTGGACTCCGTGGATAGCGTTGGTGAATGAGGAGTACCATGCATGGTAATTTTCAGGTTTATCGTCAAACTGGTATAGTCCTGAAGTGACGAGATCTCGTCGTGCTAAACACTGTGCCATGGGTTCAACTGCAAGTGGCATGCTGGCTGGGGGGATATGTCGGCGGGTATATGACTGAGGGTGTACATTTGTTATGGAATTTGCTGTTCTGAATTCAGCCTTTGCCTCTCCTCTCGCCAAATCTGGTAAGTTTGGTGTCGAGAAGTATTTGTCATCAGCCCTTTCATTCTTGAATTCGTCGCGGAGTTGCAAGGGTAAATTGTCTTCCTCAGATGGATGTGATGCAATTGGGCCTCTCTGAGACTCCTCATGAGGTGGGATGTTAGCATATAAGTATGGAAAGGAAGAACGAATCTTCAAGTCTATTTGAGATTGGACATAGTCGCTTGTGCGTTCCAATCTGGTCCTTTCTGAAGTAGATCTTACGTCATCCAGAACATGCATTTCTTCAGCACTTTCTATTATCTCTGCTTCCACCCTGGCAGCTTCTGCTTCTCGGTGTAGCGTCAGCACTTCTAACTCTGACTCTATACTTACCTTTTCCAACTGGTTTTCGGCTTCTCTGGCAGCCTTTTCCATTTTCAATTTTGCTTCTTGTTCGGCGTACAACGCTCGCACCTTGGCGGCTTCTGCTTTAGCTCTTACTTGTTGATGCCCTACTGCTCCTGGCGCTGGATGGCAACGACTTGATGCTGGATCGTGATGCCATCGTAGCACTTGAAACACCTGGTAATGCCGCCTTTTCACTGTAGTGTTCTCGCACAGGTGTAAAAGAACTCTGAACTAAACACCAAGCATAAACCAGACAATGAGGCGGTCTCAGTAAGATTAACCATTTACTGTTCACTCTTCTACATTAACGTATGGTGAAAACTGTTGATAAAACAATACAAAATATATACAGTATTTGTTTCCTTCTTGACATCACATTTACATCATAAATACTTGCAAAAGTAAAACTACAACAACTACCGTAGATTCCGGACTACAGAGCGCACCTGATTAAAAGCCGCTGGCTCTAATTTTAGAAATAAAATCAATTTTTTAATTATACAGGCCGCATCGGATTTTAGGCCGCACCGAATTTCCGGCGGAACGGATTTTCGGCGCACTGGATTTCCGGCGGACCGGATTTTCGGCGCACTGGATTTCCGGCGGACCGGATTTTCGGCGCACCGGATTTTCGGCCGCTTGTAATATGAGATATTTACACAGAAAGATATTACACGTGTTGGGCTTCAAATTCTGCCCTGTGTTCGTTTTGGAAGAGAGACAACCAACACCGGATTACAGTGCAGCGTGGCTTTATTGCAGAACGCGTTTTGCCTTCCCCTTACATTCTGCTCTTATTTATACTCCTTTTTCCCCCAAACCAAACCCTCGCTACACATATTTGGTAAGGCTAAACTTTGTTATACCTACCGGTATTTGGTAACATCGGACACTTGTGTCCTTATTGGCCCGATACCATTCACACACGAGTTTTACTGTTTTTTTGTTTACTGAATCGCTAGCAGTTTCGGTGCAGCGGAATCCTCAGTTTCGCTCCCTCCCTCCCTTGTACTGCTGTCTAATATCACGTGAGCCATTCCTGACCTGAAGCGGCAGTCCCAAATTAAATCTCCACCGTCTCACCATCGATTCATGTATGCCAAGATTACGCGCAGCAGCTCGATTTCCTTGTTCAACCGCCAGATTGATTGCCTTTAACTTAAAAGCTGCATCATATGCTTTTCTTCGAGTGTTTTCCATGTTGATGAGGGTGAGTACAAATGGCTGATTTACAATAATTTGTGAAGTGCGCTTGATTTATCGTACAATTTCATTGGACCTCTGTGAACTACTCATCAATTTTATTGGTCTACTGTTACGAGGCAAAATGTTTTGGCGGCATGGGAAAAAACCTTCTATTAGCCGCACCTTATTATAAGCCGCTATGTTCAATGCTGTTCAAAGCATGGGAAAAAAGTAGCGGCTTATAATCCGACATCTACGGTATATTACATTAAAGTGCAACATACAGTCAGAATCTACCTACGCCATCGACTGGCTTTAAATACACTTCAACACAAACTATCCGCAACTCTTTAAATAACAAAAAACATAAACTTAACAACCGTCATTACTTTTAACAGAATCAGCATTAACATTTTTAATTCAACATATCGATTATCTTATGAACTTACGGCGTTGCTTCTCTGATGTTTCTAGTGCGTAGAAAGAAAACTTTTCTCGCGCTGATCCTGCACACACATAAGCCCCCTCCTTCCCGTTTCTCCAAACCGGTATCTTCCCACAAGACGCGGTGAAACCGGGTGTGACGTCATCGCATACCGCGATATATCACAGACAACAAATTTACTTTAAACAACCTTAACTTTATCTAGAAAATGATTACAAACGAATTATTAAAGCGAAAATATAATAAACTAAACAAATGCCTTAAAGACAACACAGATATCCTCATCCTTATTATCACTCCATCCATTGTTTTGTCATCTTCTCATCTCTAATTACTTCCAGTTATAAACCTTTAGATTCTGTAGATCTGTCCACTTGAGTATTTCTGAATGTATTGAATGTAGGTTGCTGTCTCCAGGTGTTAAGATCCTAAATTCTGGAATTTCCTTCAAATCTAATCATTTCAAGCTTCATTTCAAGATGCTTGTTAAAATTTAAGATTTTGGGCATCTACTCAATATCTTGTAGAGTGTCAAATTGTGCTGAACAACCTTGATTTGAAACTGAGATTAATCTTATAGGCTGTTTTCATTCATATTGCTGAGAAGTATTATTATACAGGGTGGAAGCAGGCTCTCCTTCATGCCTGGTTTCGTAAGGGACTTTAGTCTTTGTGCTTTAAATAATGGTGTAATTTCTTTGATCTTGGGTCTAGTAACTGTCTTCTTGACTCAAAGAAAGGAAATAGTTTTGATCATTTGCTCTATTGGCAATGCACTTGCCTGATGCGGTTGCAAGAAATGCAAGATCTGATAAGCGTTGCTCTATGTCCTCTAACTATGACTCATAGCCTTGATCTATTGGTTTAAATATTATTTTCTTCCTTTATTTCTAATTGCTCATGCATTATTTCTTGAAAATACTGGTGGAATGCACATTGATCCATGGAGGAAGTGGCCCGTCCAGTTGATTCGATTTATATTCACTTTGTATCTCACTAGACTAGAGGAAAACAATGTCTGAAATCTTTGTGGGGGCATGGTTTGCTACAAAGTGTTAGAGGATGATGGTTGCTTTCCGGTCTTGGGACAAGAATCACTTATGCCTCAATTTTGGTTTGGGAGCAGAATTTTCAGTGAACCTCTTTATTGCTCATTTCCTTTCATTAATCCTTCCAGCATTTGCCTTTGCTGAATGTTAATCATCCCTTGCAGCACACCAAATACTTCAGCTGCTTGAGAAATTTATTTACTGTGCACATTGGCTGAATCCAGATGGCACACTAAAAACGTTTGTGGGCACATGGCATGCAGTGCTGCCCCTCCATTCTTACACCCCACTCAGAATAAAAAGGTACATTATTATCCTTACTGTCAAATGAAGCGGTGAATTTTTTTTTGCATCTCAGGCAGTGAGATGTTTACATAGGAAGCATCTTACACTAGCTTGGCACCAGCTAGATGGTTGCAAGAATACATGATGTTAGATGATGTATTTTGAAATCCTCGCAGACTTGGTGTATACGTGAGTATTGGATAGTAAATGGTTGGGCTCGTTGGCAGTGGCATCGTTCAGCTTATTTATTCTTGTCATTTGTAGGTGAACACCTGGGCATTCAGTGATGATGATAGTAAAGCTGTATGTAGTTTAGTGCCTCCATGAATATTTGTCACTTGTCTTTTCAAAAGATTAATTTTTGAACAGGCTTTCTAAAGTGCTTCATTTAGTTCAATCTGTTATACTTTTATGAGTGTTCACTGTTTTTCCATAATAAGAAAAAGGGCTTATCTCTTTTCCTTAAAGCGCATAATTATTGTTACTAATTCATTAATCAATGATAATCTCTGCTAAAAATTACCCTGCCACATGAGAACAATTTTGAAGAATATTGCCAATTTGGGCACATGCTCTCACCTAGTCCAAGATTTACTTCTCAGAAGGTCCAGAAATTAAAGATGTGGCCATGACCCTGTTAAGTCACCCATACTTTTAATGGAAAATATTGGATGTTATTAAGCATGATCTTTATTAATCTGTTTGAGGAGCCATGTCCAATCACTGAAAATTATCTTAAGAATGGAGACCTGGAGTCCTGGTGTTATGAGAATGTTCTTGAGTATCTAAAAACACAAAAAATCTGATGTTATTTTAAATAATTTTTTTTATTGAAATTCATCATCAGACATTTCCATAAGATGTATTTCAGACATTGTACCTATATATCATATAATAATATATCACAAATCTCCACAAAGTACTTATCTGAGGTACACACTTATAGAAAAGAGTAGAAAGAAAAAACAAGCAAAAGGAAAGAACTATGTACAAGTAGGGAGTGATTTTTTTTTTACAACAGATTCGTTGATTTGTGAGAATAAAATCAGGCCTATGAGGCATTATGTAGTTTAAACAATTTTTCCCAGTATGAATCAAATTGTTCCAAATT